>NC_083460.1:19297703-19317703 GCF_030014155.1 Tachysurus vachellii
AGTATGTTTGCCCTGTTAACCACCACAATGTATTTAAAATAAAGCAATCAAGATGTGACAGAAGTATAGACGGTGTTTAACAAAATCATTACTTTATTTTAATATTTTATTACTATTTATTTATTTATTTATTTATTTATTTATTTATTTATTTATTAAAAAAGTAGACAATTGAATGGTACATACTGTATTTGTGTGTCCTCTAATCTGCTTATGTAAAATGAGACAACGTCTCTCCAGGACGATGGAGCTACATGGAACAACACAAAGCTAAGGACTGAAAGTAAGGTGTCCTAGACACATAATATACATCGTGTTCAATCTAGTGCATAATTTTTCCATGTTCTATACAGCTAATTCATTTTTTATTTATTTTCATTATATCAGTGTACGTCCTAATGTGATCGATTGTGTATGTGGTGAATAAAATTTGAAAAACGATGCAAAAACAGACTTTAGAAAAGAAACTGAACTAAAGTACAGTGCAGATTTAGGACATGAAACAAGGTCATACACAGACTGACGGGTCGATTTCAGCATAACTATCACAGTTAGTCATATTAATACAACATATGCACAAGTTTCACTTCTCCAGTGCAACTGAATAAAACCATTTATCATCAGAATAATGATGATATCATTTATTTAGCTGAGAGATTTAATATTTAAAATATTCGATTCGATTTCATTTTAATTTCATAAACAGTATTTGCTGTATGTATTGTATCTGTCTGTCTGTGTAAAGAAATAACTTCAACAATAATTATCACCTAACTGATTTTTTTAGTTAATAATCAGTGCAGTAATAGCAGCGGAGGGATGGAGATTAATTCTTTTTCTTTTTCTTTTTTATTTTTTACAGCAATCATCAACAGACAGAAGACCTTGTCCAGAAGCTGAAACGCTGCAGTGGAAAGTAGTCCAAATTCTTGTCAGGATGCTGTAGTGTTAGCAGGGGCCAGATGCCACTGGCATCTTGAGTGTATTTGCATGGCACTGCCTCTTAGTCCTTGCTGAGCGACACCATAAGGAGAGGGCTGCAATAACATGGCACGCCCTGTGGGATTTTGGGAAGTGACAGCAGGCAGCAGGGCCAGAAGGGTCACGGGGAACATCATCCAGACACTGCCATGCTGTCAGACTACACACACACACACACACACACACACACACACACACACACACACACACACACAGATCATGACCTGAATTATAACCTGAATGCATAATATGAGACGTATTCTGTGGAATTTTCTTATACTGACTTCAAATTTAATGAATAAAAAAACATAGACCCGCAGCACACAGGGCATCAACAAGATAATAAAATTCTAGATCATTTGCAGTCCATGGGAATAATGAACGTCTGACCTAAACCTCCTTGGACCTTCTTTATAGATGAGTGAGACTGTGAGTGCACACCTGATGGGAAACTTCTGCTCTATTCGTGGACCAGTCTGCTCAACATGGAACAAAGCTGACTGCTGTGTAGGAGATAAAATGGCAGGACCCTCAAGATATTTCACTCCAACCTTGGCAAATTATAGGCATATCTCAAATTGCATACTTATGCACAATTCTGTCATTTTATAGTATACAGTAAATAGTGTGATTATTGTGTGACAGGAAGTGCACTTCATGTTCCTGAATCATGTGCTTATTCAGAATAACTAACAAAGAGTGCAAGGTTGAACATTTCGTGCACTCAACACGATTCTGTAGTGGACGAGGTGCAGGACGAGGTCCAGACGATCATGCCGGATGAGAGCGGGCTGACGAAACGCCAGTGCACGCAAACGTCTTTAGAAAATAGCTCATATTGTGTGATTTATTTATTTTAAAAATGAAAGCTTGTGGGAATCATTTTACTTTTACATTTGCTATTGACTGAGAAACAGAATTTACTTCAAGTCAGTTAAAAAACAGCAGTGTTAAGTTTTAGATGATATAATAAACCAGAATAACAGAATAACTGCAGACATGTCATTATGGTTTCAGTATCCAGTGCTTTAGTAGATTTATTTTTATTATATATAAATATGTTATATATATTATAAATATTATATATTATAATATATATATAAAGATGTCAGAAGCAGAATGTCAGCATTGGCAAAGAAAACTAGCAGCGAGCACCAACACGACATTCTTTTCTTTTACTCTTAAGAGATTATTTAATCTCATTATTTCTCACAATCTTATTGTTTCTGAATGTTTAAGACTCACATTCGTTCCCTCAAACAAATGCTCACCTTTGTCATTCTTTAAAACTCAAAGTTTAGATCTTTTTTCAGGATATTAACAAGTAGAGTGTTCCATATTTCAGTTAATGACATTTTAATTTCTTATTTTTTACTTTCTTTGTTATGGCAATTAATCCATTCTGCCACCACAGCTACATGTTTGATTGGTCACAGAATATTGATTAAGTCTAATAAGGACTATAATAAGAAGTGCTCTTAATCTTTAATGCTTAAACACATACACACACACAAACGCACACACCCACACACACACATGCTTACATGTGTGTTAGTGTGTGCTTGAAAACAGAACCTGGCAATCAATTACCTCTTTAATTTGTATGCAAATTAAGTAGGTTATTACTTTTTTTAATATTAAAATATTTTCATGCCGGATGTGATTTATCTTGCACCCCACAACACCCCCCTCCCCTCCACCACCAAACCCCACCAACTCAACTACCCCAATAACCAGGGTCTAGCAGGCAAACAGTCACAATCACACAAGTGTCTTTGCCCCATTCAGTTTCCCACAAATCCTCACTTGTGTTTGATTAGTAAAGCACTGCTTCTAGGCAGAAAGTCCAAAGTGTTAATTTAAGATTCTCTCACAAATCGCTTCCTTTCTCCTACTAAGATCATGTCACAATATTCTCACAGATGTTGCCAGTAGGCGTTTTCTTGGCTGCTACATTGCAGAGGAACAGCTTAAGACATCTGCTTGTTGATGCTCCATTTTGTGAGAAAAGCGTGACATTATCATCTAGATTGTGTTATTTATCGCAGTTTATTCCGATTTCATCAAAACTAATCAAGCGTCATCTTTTTGAACCGTTCAATTGAACAGCAGGTTTAATCCCTGTGGTAATCCATAGGAACTAATTCTGTCATGTTAAGCTTTGTGTACTTAGCCGACAGATGTAACATAAACACACACACACACACACACACACACACAGAAAGGAGATTTAACACATTCATTACCATCTAAATAATCATTTAACACTCTTAACACTGCCTACTTACTTACACGGAAACCAAACAAATTGGTCAGATAATTTCTACTCATATTTTCTAATTGTTGTATTGTAATTGATCTTCAGTCTGGTTCTTATTAGTTTATTAAAGATAAACATTATCTTAAAAGAATCCCTCATAGCAAGACACTATGTATGACTTGCTTCTGTAACAATAATTATTAATTTATATATATAATTATTTACATGATAAATGATAACATAAAATATTATTGATGCTTCTGTGATCCAATAGTTTGTTTAACTTTAACTCTGGACTTTTTATTCTTATACCGGACAGCATAAAGCATTTCACTGCATGTCGTACCCTGTATGTATGTGTATGTGACAAATAAAATTTGATTTGATTTTGATTTGATTTTTGCATATTGTAATAGCTAATAGTTATCTGTTGTTTTTTGTTACTTCTCCTTTGTTATGTTGGAGTAAACAGGAGTAAACTGCTTCATACTGGTCAGAGCCATGGAGCAGTGAGTGCAATGCTAGAAGACAACCTGGATGGCAGGATAGGGCATCTCACATACACTCATTTACAAATTCATTAGCACCCAGAAGGAATTGAATGTAAGCAGTGAGACAGAGGGAGAGCACGAATAGACTCAGGCTGTAGTCGCTGATCAGGGATGTGTCTTGCAAAATTGACTGATTATTAACTCATATTAATAATGGAGTCAGGGTAAAAGTGCTGAAACAAACACATGTGCATGTGAGACAGCTTTACTAACACACAAACAAATCCAAATCGATAAGCAACTTCAGGATCAGAACACAAGCATGAGTCGAGTTATCTAAAAAAATACAGGTAACATGGAACAGGGTCTAGACCAGGAGAGTGTGTGTGTGTGTGTGTGTGTGTGTGTGTGTGTGTGTGTATGTGCGACTGTGAACAAGCAAGTTTATGAAGACACCAGTCTAGCAGAGAGGTTGATCATCTCATCCCATCTCACTGCATGTAAAAATGGGAAGGTTTAGGAACAGAATGAAAGTCCAGAGTAAGTGTAAAGTTTCATTATTATTTACATAACGCTCTCAATACGCTTACAAATGTCCATATGAACAATGGTGAAATGTTTCACATCAATTATTGCTAAAAGTTTATATTTTTTATCACAATTTAAGTTAAATCCTAATCCATTCATTTAGTTAGTAAGAATGATTCAGTTATTTAATGCATATATTATGAAGGTGAAAGCTGTTGATGTAACTGGCTGCTTACGATCTATCGCTGTTGGAAACTGATGCAGAACAACATGATTCATCCGACTGCAACATATGTTTGTATTTATGTTTAAAGGTGGCTTTTACTTTTACAAGCTGAATCTTAGTCCATCTGTTGACGACACATTGTTGGGATTAAAGCTCTGAAATGAATGAATCTACTTCAGTTTTCTGTGAATCACTGTTGCATTCGAAGCTAAAATTAATTTGAACTTATATATAATTCACTGTGTCAGATGTCTTGCATGAGGTTTAGCAGAAATGCCGTGTAGCCTCTAGCATATGTTCACCTTACAGCAATTATTGATCGTGCTCTTAAAGAATAAATATTACAGACATTTGCTGTGACCTCAATCCTGGTGACAATAATAATTCTGTATGAATCTTAGTAAAAATCCAACCACTTACAGTACTCTGAAGTATGAAAAAGACATCTAGACAACATGGAAACATAAAACCTCCATCATATTCTAGCAGTAACATCATATATCAGATCTGTAAATCTCATCGATGCAGATTTTCCTCTGTGACTCTAGCTATAAATAATTGTAGGGAGGATTGTATCAGGCTTGTTTTCTTGTTTTCTGTGAATTCTTTATATGCATTTACAGTAGTAACAGTACAAGTATATTCTCTGTGTTCCTTTCTTAATGTGCATATGTGGAAAAAACCAAGTACATAAACACACACACAAAGAAGAATGATTATTTCTTTTGTGCTGCTTATGTACACTTATATATACAGTATAAATCTGAACACTGACAGTTATTATAGTTAGTAGTATAGTATAGTTTTAGTACAGAGGTCTAAATCCATGCAAACTGTTTAATTTTACCAGAAGGTGAGAAAGCCTTGGTGTGATCTGGTGTCTATGTGTGTCCTCTGTCACAAACGACTCCGCTATGACGCTGGTGCCAGCTTTGTGTCTTCATGATTTGTTTATGTGTCATAAATGTGTGCTTTGTTTTGGTTCACATCTGCTGTTGTCACAGTTTCCCTCACTATGATTAGACTTAAAGATAAAGCCTTGTGTGTCATGTTCAGTCTGAATCTGAGTCTGATGTTCAATTTTGTTTTATATGTGATGCTATGAAGATTCTTGTTCATGTGCTAATGTGAATTTTGACCTTGTGTATTTTTCTCTAGTCCTAGTCACTCTGTTCTCCCATCAATGTACCATAGTCTGTTTTTGACATGTCTTAGCAGCCCAAGCCATTCTGTTTGCACCACAGCCTGTTGTTTGTCTACACTTTGTCTTTGGATTTACTGTTTGGAGTTATTAAAACACTCTCCTGCGCTTACATACACAAAGCCGTGTCTCTCTGTCCACGTGACATAAAACCTGCTATAAATATACAGCATCTTGCTTTAGGGGTGTTTGAGTACAAAAGGGGGAAGAAATCTGTCCCTATTCATTTCTGCCCTTGTTAAAATTAATTGTAATGGATTCAGAGCTCATAAAGACAATCTAAATGATAGAATTATAGTAATATATAATTAAAGCTGACTAACCATACGTCCTACCATCATATTCACCTTACTGTGACTTTATGGCTTTACATCTTTATGAGCTCTGATCATCTGTGAATGACACTACTGTAGTTTATAATGGATCATAGCTTTGTATGTGGTTCTGTTCATATGTAATATGAACATGTGATCTTTTGTTCTTTCTATTTGATGTATATTTTCAGCATTTTTAACCCAGGTGATGATATTACTGCTTTACTTGTATACTTCAAATACTACAGTAATTGATAACAACATGGGGAAATGTACAATTGAATAAAATATGTTAAGAATACATTTCATTTATTGAGTGCCTTTCTCACACCCAAGCAAAAAAAAATTAAAAAAAACACCAACAACAGCAAGAAGACAAATACTCTGGTGAGATTTAATTTCAGATTTCAGTGTTGAAGCTGCTCGTAGTCCCACTGAAGGCCTGTACAGCTGCAACACTGCATGATACACCATGCCACAGATCCACAAAGTGAACTCAGACATACTGAGAACCCCCGAGTTTAATCAAAATGATCATACAAACTCGCCGTAATCGCCGAGAGCAACTGGCACCAAGCGTGTAGTCCACAGCATGCAGGCAGACATGCGTCACACATGATGGATTAAGGCCTGGGGAAACTTCTCTGACGTCTGAAGCGCCACCACAACTGGCAAACAGTGGACAAAAAATTAAAATAATTAATAAAACATGCATGATGTTATGTGGGAAATATGTATTATTATGGGTAATAATTGTTGAGCAACTTAACAAAATTTTTAGAAAAGGAATTTTTGTAGCTGATTTTTTTTTTTTTTTTTTGTGGTAAAATAAATGGGTTGATAAAATGTGACCAGCAGCGCTGATATCTAAAGGCTCTTTTTAAAGGCTCATTCAGTGCTGTTCTTAAAGACAGGAATGTTTCAAGGTTGGTTTCCTATAGAGCTGAAGGTCACACATAAACACATACAGTACATTCATTAGTCATCTGAGTGAAATAGCATGAAAAATAAAGGGTGGTATAAAGGCAGAATAGAATAATAAGGAAAAAAAGCAACATACTGTTGAAAAATAATTACAAAAAAATTGTACATGTTATAAAACATTATTTTACAGTACATTAAGTTTATGTTCATATTGGGCCTCCAATCAAGACTCACAATCTGAAGGCTTTGTAAACATATTCACACACACACACACACACACACACACACACATACACACACACACATTCACACACATACACACACACACATTCACACACACACACACACACACACACACACACACACACACACATACACACTCACACACACACACACTCACACACACACACACTCACACACACACACACTCACACACACACGCATGCATGCACACCTATTACATGCCAAACTAAAACTGACATTACCGTATAATAAGCATGTCATTACACTAATATTTGTCTTTTCAGTTACTGAACTCAGATTCAATTCAATTCAATTTAAACTTATTTGTATAGTGCTTTTATCAATTGACATTGTTTCAAAGCAGCTTTACAGAACATAAACATAAAACAAAAGGTTAAGATAAAGAATAATATAAAGATTAATATAATACAAAAATTCAAGACTAATATATGATTTGCTCCTGAGGAGCTCCTGGTTACTCAACTACAACTGACTGTATCCGACTGTAGAAAGGACATTATTCATAATAACATCAAAATTTATAATCACACCCTCCAGTGTCACCCAGATGATGAGGTTCCCCTTTGATTCTGGTTCCTCTCAAGGTTTCTTCCTTTACCATCTAAGGGAGTTTTTCCTCCCCACAGTCACCTGAGTCACCTCAGACTTGCTCATTGGGGATAAATACATACTGTACACATTTAAATAGAAGTCTAAAAATTAACTGTCATGATAGCTTATTTGAAATACACACACACACACACACACACACACACACACACAGAAAACAGTGAAGATGCTTTTTTTGATGTTGATGTCTATTGTGAGATCTATAATAAAATTCAATTTATGCTGGTCATAAGATCTTTATTCCTGTATTCGTTAGACTATGCAACCTTTGACTATGAGGGTGGGCCATTTCTGAGTGAGTGTTTTGCATTCAGCACAGAGCACTGAGTATTATCCTAGAGGTGGGGACAGGAGGAAGAAAGAAGATGGAGGGAGAAGACATTGATGAAATGACCAGGATTGCCTAATTAAAGCAGCTGAGCTCAAGTGCATTGATGTATTACATCAATTACGGCCCAGTTCGATAGGTCTGGCCCTGCAAGCACTGCCACAGACACTGAGGCTCCCACCAAACACTCTGAATAAGTAATAGCAGTGTACAGGGAGAGAGGTGTTCAAGATGCTACCCAATAGTAAAAGGCACCACTGTGTCAAGTGCTGAGTGAGATTTATAAGTCTATATAAATACTGCAATATTGAATGTAGTAGCAGAAAGAACTAAGCTGAAACAAGTACTTCATTCCTTTGTCCCTACTTTCTTTTCAGTAGTTTGCATGTATTATCTGCTTAATGATTCCACAATTTAATTCAGTTCCACACACAATCATTCTCATTCTTTATATGTATGTAAAGGTTGTGATTGTGATCATGAATGACACATGAGGACGCTTTCATGTTGCATGCATGAGATATATAATGACTTTTAATAAAAATGTTAATTATTGAATCAGTCATTCACTGGGTAATGAGTTATGGTAACAGACTGAGGATGTTTTGTACAGAATGAATATACGGCAGTAAATAATGCATGTACTGGACAGTAAGAAGCAAGTTGCAGCACATAAAAGTGATCGGTGGTTCAGTATGAGGCATGGTTTAGATTTGCAAGCTTGTTCACAATGGCTGGGAAAGTAAACAATAAATCAATTAGGTAACACAATGAAACTATTGTTGAACGTATGTGATCATAATGGGGCTTGAGTTTAATTACATTAGTCAAGTCAAGTCAAGAAGCTTTTATTGTCATTTGAACCATATATATATAAATATATATATATATATATATATATATATATATATATATATATATATATATATATATATATATATATATATATATCTGTTGCAGAACGCAGTGACAGAGCTACAAGGACTTAGTAAGTTAGTCATAGATACATAAAGTGCACCTGTGCAAACAGTGCAGGACAAGACAAACAGGACAGATAAGACAGTGCAGGACAAAAGACAATGCAGATGAAAAGTTTCAAGACAAGACAATAAATACAAAAAAGACATTAAACAGAAACAGCACAGTGTAAATACTGTATGTTCAACAATATTGCGTGCAGTAATACTAGAATGACCACAGTTTCTTAGCAGCAGGTCCCTGAGATAATGTTAGGATTTGTGCAAAAACAGCAAACAACTGAGGTATTGTACAGATTACAGATACATTAGACTGTATTAGATGGCAAGTGAACAGTTAGCTCTTGAGGTTGATGTGTTGGAAGCAGGAAAGTTGGCCAAACATAAGGACAAAATGACTTTGACTGGAATTGCTACATTTAATAATGTGCAGCAATATTGTACTGCTACTGTTAATGCTAATGCTTGCTAACTCGCTCTTTGTGTTTGCTATTTTAGGGAGTATAAGATGGGTGCAGACATCAAACTGCAGGAAGGAAACCACTTTTGCATATGGTTCATTCACCTAATCAGTCCCCAGAGGGTGAATATTGTATAGTTTAGTGCTCATTTAGACAGAAAGACAGAGAGAGAGAGAGAGAGAGAGAGAGAGAGAGAGAGAGAGAGAGAGAGAGAGAGAGAGATGCTTTCCTTTTCATTGCAGTAATCAAAATGAAATAATGCATATTTGCTTTTAAAAGTAATTAGGATAGTGCTTTCTCTTCTTCCATCTGATTCATAGTCAACTGAAAAAAATATCTGATTTATGATTATTGCATTGTTGCTGATAGGATATTTTTTCTCTCTGCACATTTTGAGAATAAACAGAGCAGACAGTCAGTCAAGAACGTACACTACTAACAAGCCGGAATTGATTTCCAGCCAAGTTGCATTATTCCTTATCATGGGTGTGATTGCCATCTTTTTAACACAAGTGAAATTCTAGTTTAGTACAACAGGCATATGGCAGTGTGAATTTCATGGTATCTCCGTCAGCACATGTTGCAGTCTGTCACATCGTTGTTGCCCTCAAAACCTTCCCATTTTATTGTTTCGATAGCTCTGAAAACTACAGGTTTTGTTTGGAATGAAATATGTTTCCCATTGGCCTGTACCTGAAAGTGCGAAGATGAAAAGTGGGAAATCACATGGAGCAAAAGAGTCAATTCCAATTCAACTCTACTGAAAGACTCTATACAGTATATAAAACCTAATCTGCCTTAAAAGAAAAAGATCTAAGGTAAAAGTAACTTGCAGCACTGGACTAACCGTAGGCTTGTGTGTCATCACTGGACTTCACCGATTTTTGTTCATACTAACAGTGTGGTGAAATAATTACTGATCAATTCAGTTAGTTTTGTTCTGTTGACTAAATTCTTGTTAGGTCATTTCAGTGGTCTAAGATTTTGTCTTTTCTCTGCTATAAGGGTAATTTGATGGTGCAGGAGAAATTATGACAGCTGATTATGAGCTGATTGCTATGGTGTGAAACCTGATCACATCAAGCAGAGTTGACACTTTTTTTATGAAGTACTGAGGTTTTAGACTGAGTGCACACTGACTCCTTAGCTGATCTTTACATGCAGAAGTCGTAACAGGGTTAGAAAACAATTCGCACTGTTTCTATATACAGTATATATATGTATACATACTGTATATACAGTATGTATACATACATATATATACATATGTTGTTTTGTAAATATGTCATAGTATTTTATTGGCACCGAAACTCCATTTGCTTCCACAAATCATCTCTCGTGACCTCCATTAGCTTTTTCCTTACTTTCTCATATATACATAATGCTTGTTTAACACTAAAGCCTACACACTCCAAACTTGTTTTGTCTGCGCTTCCTGGGATGCTGAACTTTGCTCTAGACACTTCCCCCCTGAGGGGCTGTGTGAGGACACAAGCTGTGTATTTGTTAGTCTACCGCAATAGGCAATCACTAAAGCAATTAGCATTCTGCTCTAAAATGCACTTGCAGTTTAAAAAGCTGAGCCTTGGGTAACATAGTGCTCCCAGAGAAGCTAAATCTGCCCCCAGAGACCTATCCAACTAGTCTAATCCTTGCCTCTAAATAAGCCCTGTGATGGAAGACAGTTATTGCATACAGTTTATGTGGATGGTAAAGCAGCAGGCTGCAAAAAACCTCCAAATCTCAAGCTCGAACCACAGCTATCTACAATAATCAAAAAAAGCACGATTTAGAGATGATATCCAGGAGGGAGGAAACAATTGGATTTTTAAATAGCTAAAAATGTATTAATTTTAGATCAGAACAGTCTATGTCAGAAACATTTGTCATTTGATGAACAGGAGAAATTTATTTCCCAGAAACTAAATCTTAAATCTTTTTGAGGAACAGAGGATGAGTAGCCCATTGTTAGAAGAGTACATGTACGTGTGTAGGAGGACATGCAGGGTTGTTAGTATTATGAGATGTGGACAGGTGCAGCCATAACTCTATCATATATAGGGTAGTTGTTGTCTTGCTGGTAGTTCTTTTACTCTATACATATGAGTTTTGTATATGAATAAAATTGACTGGACTTTTGCACAAAAAAATTGGACACGGCAGAAGGTAAAGAAGGCAACTGACCCTTTGGCAAAAAATCCATTTTGTGCATAAACCCAGGGCAACAACAGAAATGCAAAGTGATCATTGTTGTATTGATCATGTTATGCATTCAAGTGCTAGTGGCAACAAGCAGAACGTTGAGCCGTTGTCTTTAACCGTACAGTTACAAGCTCTAACATACTGATCTGTAAATCCAAATTCTGTTCTAATAATTAAAAACTAGAGGAAGCTCGTGTAACTTCCATTCAAGATTATTAGAGCAGAAGCTTTCCATAATGAGTCCAACCTAAGAGCTACGTATGTGTGACCCAAACTGGGTATCTGCTGAAAATGAGCATGTAGTCATTCAGTCGAGACTCGCTGTTGGTGAGTGAGAGAAACATGGAGAGAGATAACTTTCTGCCGGTTGTGAGTTACATTGCCCTTAGGACACACAGCACTGCCTGCAGAAAAGATTCATAGCCTTTGTTCTGTTAATATGATCTTGGCAAGTGATTGACAAAAGGTCAACCATGTTAAGATTAATTATAGCAGTGACTGAGGAGATGCTTGAGTGTGTGTCAGAGATATGTTTCAGTATTAGCACACAGAATCTTGTTAGGACTCAGCCTGGACTGTGGCAATGTGCTTTTGTTTACGTTCTGTGTTCACGTGTCGGCCCCGCCCTTGTCTCTTCCTCCCCGCTTCTGCACACCTGTTCCTGATGTTTCTGATTGTGTTGTCTATTTAATTGAGCCGCGTTGCCTTGTGCAGCGTGGAATCCTGTTGTCTTTATGTCTGGTTTTGTCTTTGCCCTGTTTCGTGGTTTTTTTTAAGTTAATTATTCCTGTTTTTGTTAAGCTGTCCTGCGTTTGGGTCCGTTTTATTCCGCGTCCGTGACAGAAGGATTCCGCCAGATCAGGACCCAGCAGGACAGCTGCAGCCTGGACCGGCCGATATTGGGAGCATTTTTTTTTCTTATTGGATTTTTTTTTTCCCCTGGATTTCGCGGTTTTGGTGACATTGGTCCGCATTTTTCCGGTGAGGGACGTCGCTCCGCTTCTGGTTTCTCCGCGGGGGGAGCCGCCTCACTTCCTGGTTGCGGGCCATGTCACCAGCCCGAGTTTTGTTTTGTTTTTTCGGTGTCCTGTGACATTGTTGCTTCGCATTTGGTTTCCGTGGAGGACGCCGCCCCATTTCCTGTCCGCAGGGGGTGTTGCAGGCCCGTGTTTTGCCCCATGGTTTTTTTTCTGTTGATTTTTCTGTTTTGTGGAGGATTTTTTTTTCTCCCCAACCCTCCCTACCCTTTTCCTGGTTCCCGAGAGGTGGGTCTGGCCGCCGTGCATCGGGGGTTGCGCTCGGCCCTCCTGTTCGGCTGTGGACGTCGCTCAGACCTCCTGTTCTGCTGTGGACGTCGCTCGGCCCTCCTGTTCGGCTGAGGACGTCGCTCGGCCCCCTGTTCGGCTGTGGACGTCGCTTGGCCACCCTGTTCGGCTGTGGACGTCTCTCGGCCCTCCTGTTCGGCTGTGGACGTCGCTCGGCCCCCTGTTCGGCTGTGGACGTCACTCGGCCCCCCTGTTCGGCTGTGGACGTCGCTTGGCCACCCTGTTCGGCTGTGGACGTCGCTCGGCCCTCCGTTGCTCCCCCCACCTGCCTCGCCGTGTGCCTTGCTCCCCCCACCTGGATTCCGTCGGAACTGTCAGGACGGATTGGCACGTCGGGAGCCGCGCCTCGAGGGCCGTTGCCTTGTGCAGCGCGGAATCCTGTTGTCTTCATGTCTGGTTTTGTCCTGAGTCCGTGTTTCTGTTTTGTTTTATTTAATAAATCCCTGTATTTGTTAAGCTGTCCTGCATTTGGGTCCGTTTTTACCCCCGCGTCCGTGACAGAAGGATTCCACGCTGCACAAGGCAACGCGGCGCAATTAAATAGACAACACAATCAGAAACATCAGGAACAGGTGTGCAGGAGTGGAGAGGAAGAGACAAAGGCGGGGCCGACATGTGAACACAGAACGTAAACAAAAGCACATTGCCACAGTCCAGGCTGAGTCCTGACAATCTGAGTGTATCTTGTGTAATCGAGACAGCTGCCTTTTTATGATACTTTATACTCTCAGTATATGAAAAAGAAAATATAAATGAATCTAAAGGTGAGTCTTGTAGGTCAGTCAGTCAGAAGCAAGTTGTACTGAAGTCTTATTTCTGGTTTGTCTTCTATTTGGTGTGATGAAGCTTCACACTGTAGTACTGTAATACATCTGAGAATAAAAAAAATATTCAGTGCTGTACTGAGTACTAAATTTCATACTTTCACAGAATCCAGTTTTTCTGCCATTCTTGCTTACCTTGATAATGTAGCCTTGTTCGGACAGAGAGTGTATTATTGCAAATGTGTCACACTTATTATTATTATTATTAGTAGTAGTAGTAGTAGTAGTATTCTGTACTTCTAATGAACATCCAGATTTGTCTAGAAAAAACAATCAATTCTATTTGAATACATTGTATTTCTATTTATTAAAATGAATGTTTTGCTTGGAAGGTGTGGGTTTTGCTTGACAACCTACCTTTGACAAGCAATCTTGGACAGATTGGTTTAGCGCCCACTTGAATATTCATTTATTATCTACTTAAATAAAACACCTCAGGGTGTCAGGGCAGCTATACAATGTAGGGCCTTTTTAAGATATTCTGACTTAGATTCAGTGATAATTAAGGAGCTGATGAAAAATGCCCTGGAGTTCAGAACCCTTGCAGGTGACAGAAGATGAAGCTGAGAGCAAATGAGACTGTGCTCAAAGCAGCTTACCATCCAGGACCAAACCTAGCTGTCCTGTCCAAAATGGCATATTGCGACATGTCCCTGGGGTGATTATCAACCTCTCCATTCATCTCAACAACGTGCTGCAGAATCACCGGCTCCATTGAAACCGTGCAATCCAAAAGCTCACCGTGTTGAAACGAGAAAAAAAGAAGGATGGCTGGATTATGTCTCTATTTTGTCAGCAACCAACAACGAGTCTCTCGGTGCACAGTGCATCCTGTCCAACAACAGCTCCTACCCATGAAGAAGCAGGCTACACTGCGGCAACACCTGCCTTCAGTGGGTACATCCAAATGTTTGTCTCCTCATATTGTCAAGGTACCTGATCCTGAATGACATTTAAAGGTCATTCTTTTTGCTTTTGTCTTCATACTGGAGTGCTTGTGTATCTTACTTACACAAATTCCTCAAATTAGGTAGTATATTTTTCACCTTTTCAACAAATATTTTGGCAACTGCATTTTTTATGGTTTTGCAGATAGGTGAGAATGAAAAAGTGATGACTTTTACACATGCCAGAAAACAATGCTGACTCTTTCCCCACTTATGAAAATTGCATTAGAGGTGAATTACACTCATCCATCTAAATAAATAGTTAGAAACAGAGACCATAGGCTCAATGAAACCCTTAATAAAATCCTCAATGAAACCCTTAATGAAACCCCAGCCTAATTCAGTCTTTTCACTAAGAGATGAACAGCATTTTTCAGTCTCCTCTTCCTTTTTTAACTTAAGAAAGATAAATAGAGACACAGGATACAGGTCAAACTCAGGATGCTTCAGATTTTGTCTATTATGGTGTGTTTATGAAGGAAGGAAAAAAGAGATGAATAAACATGATATGAACAAAGCCTGGTGATGGTGTGGAATAACCTTGAGTTAAAGTTATGTTCAATCAAAGTCCAGACACAACCAGTTTCCCACTGACCCCATAAAACAAATTTGTATATTTGATCCAGGATATATTGCTTGGTTCCTCACAAAGAATATTTATAGTCAGTAGTTTCTGTTGTCAGGGAAGGTTGAGGAAATGGATGGCGAGCGTCTTATGTCAAATAGGACTTATTTAGAGTTTTGACCCCTGTTATACCCTTCTCGTTACCTTACACAACACTTACACAGACACTGGCTAAAAGGATTTAATCTTCATTTAAAGATAGCACTTATTAATTAAGACAATTTAGCCTATAGCATGCTTTTGAATTCTAGATACACGGATATAGTTCTGTGTAGGTGAAAATCAGACCATTGTTGCATCATTGCATGTGTGACATCATACAGTATATTAAATAGATTACAGTAATGCAATGGCAAAACTAATAAAATCCATACTCACTAAATGTGTACTGAATTCACAGAGATGAGAAATGAATCAATAAATTGCTTTAGAATATTTATACATAAACACGGGGGAAAACCAGTTGATTACTGGGAAAGACATACTGTCAGCCAGTTTATCACAATCCTTCCATTCTCTCTGCTCGTGGGGATAGTCTTGTTGTGTCAGTGTTCAATTCCCAGTGAAAGAGTACAATTTAAATTTGAGTACACAAAGCTGAGCGCTCAATTCCACCAACGGAATAAAATTCAACTAATCAGACATCTTTAATCGGTATAAAAAAATGAAATAATTTATAGCTCATGTTAACATTTCTACTTTAAAATGAGTCAGGACTCATGTTTGCTTTCAGAATAAGATGTTTTTTTAAGTTTAAAAACCTTACACAGAATTTTACAGACATGTCTGGAGTTAAAGGAGATAAATGTCTGGAGTACAAAAAAAACAAACCATCCAGGGAATAGAAACTCTATAGATTCTAAAGAATCATTGAATTTCTTTGTGTTCATGTCTTTAACTAGCCTACTGGGGCATTGACAATGAAATCGGTTAATGTTACAGTACTTCACATAAATGTTTCTATCAACAATGTAAATGTTGATCTCAAACCCATTTCAGCTGCAAGTGTTTGTTCATAATCACCTACAATGTAAAGGTGTTTATCTTTAACGTTACAATTCAGTGTGAGATCATCAGCAGAGTGAAAAACACACGTCTCACACTGAGAGATAACGGAGTCCTGACTCATTATAGATCAGAATACTGTAACTCATTTGTTTATACTGAGTGCCGAATGCCTGAAAGTTGTCTTCTAAGGTTTAAACTGCAGAGTGGTGGAACCTTTACATTTTAGGTGATTATGAACAAACACTTGCAGCTGAAATGGGTTTGAGATCAACATTTACATTGTTGATAGAAACATTTATGTGAAGTAACACTAACCGATTTCATTGTCAATGCCCCAGTAGGCTAGTTAAAGACATGAATACAAAGAGTTTCATGAACACATATAGAGTTTCTATTCCCTGGATGTTTTTTTGTACCATTCTTTGAAAACTCCAGACATTTATCTCTTTTAACTCCAGACATGTCTGTAAAATTCTGTGTAAGCTTTTACAGTCTCATTCCAAGCGTTGATCTTTACCGATAAACATAATAGAAGTGAATGAATTTTGACTCAGTAGATATTTCAGTAGTCCAGTTGCAGAGATATCAGTGTGCAGGTTTGAAGGTGACCGCTGTCAGAGTAATGACCCCCTAATAAGTTTAAAACGATTTGTGAAATTAATAGGAGGAATTTATTAACATTTTGACTTTTTAGTCAGGAAATAAAATATCACAGAGCTCAGTAACCATCAGTGGGGCTTTTAAGTAAAACATTTGATCTGCTTCTCCTAAGCTCGTCTTGATTAGAGCTTGTTAAGCAATCATAATTGTTATTCCTATAAATGTTCACTTTCATTTACATGTTCTAATTATTATTATTATTATTTTGTAAAATGTCTGTTGATCTTAAATCTCAGCTCAGCATTGCTTCCTTTATTTCCTGCATTCTTTTACAAAAAAGTATTTTCTTCTTTTCTGTTTCTGTTCTACATCCTTTACCTTTGTTGAGTTGCCATGCAGTTGTTTATGCCCTTGTGTTGCATTGTAAATGTCAGAGTTATATTTATTGTCCCATGTATTCTAAAAGCACCCTTATAATTTCCCCCTCATCAAGTTAGCCTTCATGCTCGGGCTGGTTTTAATCTTATTTTAAGTTGAGTTGCTTTTGTGATGTTGTTGGTCAGAATGTTCCACTTTGGTTCATCAAGCAAGACAACCGACTCCAGAGAGCTTGTGTGTGTGCTTGTATATGTGTGTGTGTGTATGTGTGTGTGTGTGAACTATTTCCCAGTAGAAGACCTGGCATCTCTTGTGTGTCGACAGGGGCCGTAATTGCTTGCCTACCATGACCACTCAAGCAGATAATATTTTCTTTTGTGTGTCAGGTCAAATTTGTAGCAAAGTTTGGACCTAGAGAGAAATCATCTGCAAACGCTGATGCCTGGTCAGGTCTGCTGCTTATTATGCACACACTCTGGATTTTGCTTTAATCAGATATTTAATAATAAACGGTTCTGAGATCTCATCCATCTTCATGAATACAGACATTTTGTGATCCAGGGAGCACTGACTACCCTGTAAGGGGCAAAAGTAGTTCATTTCAGCATCTCTGACTTGTCCTGGTATCTCAGATGGCAGGTGAGGGGCAATTCCCACAGTTAAGGGTATGGTGGAGCTTTCTGATCACATAAAGCTCAGTTGTGTTCAGTGCGGTGTTCAGTTCTGCTCCTTATATCTTGCACAGTATGTTACAGGACATTTTCAACACACTGAAGATCACTGCTATATTTGTATTAATTGTTTTATAATAGAAATTATGTGTTATGCACATAATACCCTTTTAAAGTGTTATTCTTTATACACAGTACTGTACAAAACTCTTAGGAACACTATTTTTATTACTATTCTTGTATAATCTTGTATGAAGTCAGTAAAAATCAATCAATAAAAACAAACAAACCAAAAACACAGAAATGCTGGAGGTCAGTCTCCAGAACCAGTGTATAAGAGTACAAGAGTATAAAATCTTTCCTGGCAGTGTTGTTATAAAACAGTAAAAAGTACACGTAAGACTTTTGATGCATTTCATGAGGGTTTACCGCTACGTGTACTTCATGTAGATGGCGTTTAACATTTAAAGTGTCACATCAATGCAGGAACTGATGTCCAACAACAAACCTCAACCACAGAGACTGTTAACCTTCATGTGCTTACTTCGACCAAACCCTATACAGTCATAATCTATAGAGTTTTCTGATCCTGCTTCAATTTAATTTATTTTTTTTAGTCCATGTAGTTCGCTTCTGCCATTTATTTTTGAAATAAATCCATTTTTTACTTCCAAATCTGCCACCTGACATTAAGACTAGCACAGTGCTGTATGTAGAATTATACATTTTCTTACCTCACAGAATTAAACTGAGCTTAAAGCAGGTAATAGAACACAATGCACAAAAACAATGTACAGACAGCCACAAGGATAACCCCAGAGGCACTAAACAAAAAATCCTCAGGGTTTATAAATATATGAGAAACACAAAGTAAACAATTTAACAATGCTGAGACTCAGAGTGTTTAGAGAATGAGACTCTTTGTGGTCAGAAAAGAAGATCTGCTGGGGTCCAGTGTAAGTGCTGACTCTGTAACCACCTATAAATTAGTCTCCAAGTCCTTTAGATAATATGTGTGTCAGCTCCATCTTTTACATCCAGCCCAAACCATCTAGGTTCATCTACCCTCCGTATCAAGTAGTTGCAGACGGTTTAGCTCCAGCACTGGCAAATGAAACACTGCAGAATTTCTGTAGGATGGAGATAAATACAGCTGATAAAATTGTCAAAAATGGACTATATAAGAGAGAGAGAGAAGAGAGAAAGAGACAGAGAAAGAGAGAGATAGACACACACAGAGAGAGAGAGAGAGAGAGAGAGAGAGAGAGAGAGAGAGAGAGAGAGAGCTGTTATATTTGACTGGGGTAGAATCTGAGTTTCTGAGCACCATCATATTGTCAGTTCAATATGTCTATTAAACTATTTCATTCTTCAAATCAGTTTGAAAATTTTGAAGCATTTCTCACATACTCAAAATTCAGGAAAAAGTTCCTCAAGTCAGTGAATGAATGAATGCTTCTTTTCATGATGAGAGTTGGAGATTAGCTGGGTGGAAATAACCAGAGTGTGTAAATGGGAGTAAAGGTGAATTATTATTTAAATTCAGTGAACTCAGACTAACCACACAACATAGCACCGTCCTTCATTTAACAAACATTGAAGTTGTTGAAGCTTTTGTTGAAACATTACTTGGCAGAATTTCTGAATTTATTTATTATTCAAACCGGCGAGACCAATAGAGCAAAACAGCCTTAAACCATCAAAAATAAAGATGTTGATTGTGGTGTGTTTAGTGTGACATGAGCTAAAGCAATGTGAACGTGTTTGAAATTTTAGTGTAAATTTCAGGATTTGTCTCTCTTTACCTCTACATTAACTTGGTCTAGGTATTTGCCTACAAAGAATATGAGCTGCAT
>NC_083460.1:19322703-19462703 GCF_030014155.1 Tachysurus vachellii
CACAGTTATAATCACTCAACGCTATGAGCTTTATGGTTTTAAGATCATTTCCAGACAAATAAATACCTAAAGAAAATGATAACATTTAGCTTGTGTTTAGTGATTTAAAGAACTACTACTTCACCTTTCACTGCACATTGACCAGTGCAGTGTGAGATGCGGCCACTAGGGGCCACTAGAGATAAGAAAGTGTGTCTGTGTGGTTGAGGGTGTTTGTTCATGTGTCTGGAGAAAATGCAGGCAGCTGATGTCTTTACAGAGAGATGTGTATTTATTACAAAGCAGACATTGGATTTTAAATACATATAATTATGTCAGCATTGCTGTCAGTAAGGAAAGATAAACCGGCGCTGTGACGTGTTTATTATCATACAAGTATATAAATGTAGCATGCTTGAGAAAGTGGGAAAGAAAGAAAGAAAGAAAGAAAGAAAGAAAGAAAGAAAGAAAGAAAGAAAGAAAGAAAGAAATGACTGATTACAGAGATTAAATATTTATTTATAAAAAAAAAAAAAAAAAAATTTTGTTATATTAGTGTTCAAAACACTGATTAACATTGAAAAAAAAAAGTCTGATGTGACATCAGGATCAGAAAAAATCCAGTAATGTAACACAAACCCGCTGCACTACTCCTCCACACCAGTAGAGGTGCTGAGCTCCAGAATTCTAACACCATTTTCGGCTCATGTTAAGACTACATGACCACCTTCTGTCTAGTTATTATAAATATAATGTACAGCCAAAGCGTTAAGACGGCCATGACATAGAGCAGTGCAATATATTTATAATAATTTAACAGACCTTTTATTTATTCGGTGTCTCTAAAAATGTTTTATTTCAGACATTTGTCAGGTTTTTGTCCTCACAATGCTCTTGGACGTACTAAATTCTTAGGCATCACATCTCAAGCCTCTGTTGCTAATTATAAACGGTTGTTTTAGAACTAGTACCAGAGGCTTGAGCTACTGATATGTAGTTACTGGGGAGAAAGAAAGAGCTTTGTGTGTCTGCAATAATGAACCAATACAGTACATACTGTATATTTATGTTCGTAGGCTTTTCTGAAAGAGTTTAGCATTTTATGCCATTATAATTAATTATAAATTAAACATGATTTTATTTTTTCTGTTCAATTTCTTTTTATTTAAAGGAAATCTTGCTGTTTACCTCGTAATTAAATGCTCTTGTGTGCTTAACATACAGTAGAATGTGGCCTAATTATGGCTTATTATAGTCTTAATGAATCCTAACAGAAATCACCACTGAATATTTTTCATTTAAAAAGGAAACCGGTGATAAATTGTTTTGTGACTGACGCATACACAAACTCGTGTCTTTATCGAACACACTGTTTAATTATTTTACAGTCTAAGTTATAATGATTCAGAACTGTGATGCAGTTTGGGTGTTATGGTGTGCAATGGCTTTTATCCAAACAAATTTATCTCCTCTCATCTGATCACAGCTTTTTTTTAATTTTATTTATTTTTTGATAGATTGATTGAGCACACGCTGGAAGCACCATCATGGTTTGGGCGAGCAGAATAGTTTTCATTCCAGCTTCTCTGTGCCAATTGAAACAATGTGCCATTACAATGATGTGCCAAATGTCATACATAATTGTTCTCTCTTTCTCTCTCTCACACACACACACATACAGTATATATGAGGGGTTGGGTAAAATAATGTGCACACTGATGAAATATATAATATCTCTATTAACAAGGTGTTGCACCATTTCATACAACTTCCAATCTTCTTGGAATAAATTCATACAACTTCTGAATATCTTCTAGTGGAATTTTGTACCATTATCATCTTAAATATGGTCATTGAATATATCATTGTTTGACATTTGGACTGTACGATGCACTCGATCATTTAGAATTTCCAAGTACTTGGCAGTGAGACAACCACGTAGGCTGCAGTATACCAAGATATGGATGCCAAGATCTTCACAGAACCACCACTGGGTTTGAAGACTGGAACCAGACACTCCAAGTTGTTTACATCCTTGGGGGTTGTCCGTAAACTCGGCCTGGACTTGAGAATAATGTAAATGATGATTCATCAGACCATTTCACTCGCTTCCATTCTTCAGCTGTCCAGGTTTATGAACATGACACCATCTTCTTCAGACTCTGCAGTCATAATTGTGGACACTGTTACCCTTGAAGCACCAAAGAGCTGGGCTGTAAATGTTACAGATGCTCCAGCTAACCGAGCTCTAATCATCTGTCCCCTCAGACAAGTGTCCCTTTTCAACAATGTCTTAAAGTAACCACTTTATGTAGAGAGAGATATGGATATATATAGTGGACGACTACATAAATGTTACAGCACATTAGACAGTATCAGTCTTACATTCTCATTTAGCAGCTCCATCATTCCTGCAGCTTGTGAGAACTTCAGAAATATTCTGTCTTTGCATGGTTGCATTTTACTTTCATTCTACACACTGCTATATTCTGCACACACTGCACACATTCTACATACAGCTTTATTATACAACGTTCTACAACAAATGAAAAGTTTGTGACTTTAGTATTGTATAGACTAGTTGTGTATTGTGGGAGATGTTGGCTAGTTGGGCAGTGGAACAAATCTGTAGTAAGCTAGTAGTTTGCAGTGTTTGTAGGTGACATTCTACACTATTATATTTTGATTATTTGACTGTTAGAACTTTTGTGTCATTTGAAATGAAGTCCAAACTCCAAAAGAAATTCCTCTTGTAGTTATTTTAGTTTTCCTTTTAATCTAAATATGATCTAACTACAAGTTAAACACGATACATTCTGTTGTGTCTACTGCTATGTGAAAAAGTACATTTGGTAGCATGGATTGTGTTGCATTCCAGTCTTGTCTACTGCCAGCTGACAGAGTCTGATCCAGGCCCGATTTTGGACTCCATTGAGGTCAGAGTTGAACATGTGTTCACCACACTGGTTATTATCAGCCTGGAAAACCTCCCAGATGCTGCTGGTGGCACTGCATCATCCATCCATGGAAGGCTAGTGATGAAGCTATAAGGACTGTTAAGCACTGTTGACAGATATGAGCTGTCCTGAGCTGCATGTAGCTGCACCGACTCCACTGAGGATTCCAGGTTCTAAAAACCAGGACCTGTTTTTTAGAAGGTGAAAAATTGGGAATGCAGACTGAAAGTGACAAAGCATTAAGATGACAGTAGATTTCTTATATATGTGTAAGCACTTCAAGGTAAAATCTCAGTCTGTCCATGGAGAACAAACTCTATATGAACGAGTCCAATAATGCGAAAAAAAAAACATATGTCCTGACCTGACATATCAAGAACATGTTGGACTCACTGATTCAGCAGCAGTTTTATTAAGTATTACAATTTTTTAAAAATGATTAAAAAATACAACACACATTAATAGGATATGATGAGACTGACTGTGAGGATTTACTACCAAGCAGTGCCACAGTGAGTCTGAAGAATCACCAGCAAGTCAGAAGAATTAAAATAATGATGTTAAAAGACATTAAAAGACAGAGATTGTTCAATATAAGGTACATCCAATATGGTGTCTGATTTATGTTTTGGCATAAAGACCTTGAACTGTATAAATCAGCTATTATAACAATCTTATATTTTTCAATTCAATTCATATTTATTTGTATAGCGCTTTTTACAATGGACATCATCTCAAAACAGCTTTACAAAACATAAACATAGAACCAAAGGTTATTATAAAGAATATTATAAAGATTAATATAATACAAAATTTAAGATTAATATTAGATATATTTAAATGTGTTTGTATTTATCCCCAATGAGCAAGTCTGAGGTGACTCAGGTGACTGTGGGGAGGAAAAACTCCCTTAGATGGTAAAGGATTTCTTCCTTTACCATCTAAGGGAGTTTTTCCTCCCCTTGAGAGGAACCAGAATCAAAGGGGAACCTCATCCTCATCTGGGTGACACTGGAGGGTGTGATTATAAATATACAGTCTGATAAATGTTGTATTTGAATCAAACCCTGCACGATGACAGACATACAGTCTTGTCAAGTTAAGTCACATGATAATATCTGTTATCATGTTATCATATAGCATCCCCTGCTATTGTCACAATTCACTTAATGTAAGTGTAGGTCATAAATGTATCCACATAAAGTCTGATTCTCCAGATAACTTCTCAGATATAATTTATCAGATTAACTTCAAGAGTTAACTTTGTTTTTTTTTTTTACTTTCATTCAAAGCTTCAAAGGTGGAGAAGCTTATGGGAAGGATTGTCGGGTTTAAGAAAAAAAATCACACCAACTGCATCTTTAAAAAAAAACAAAAATAACACACAGGCCTTTGACAAGGGGAAAGAAACAAAATGATTTTTCTGTCTTATTGTGAGAAAGAACAAAACGAAGTGCACACATTTGTTAGTTAATTTAAATATTTTTAAGCAAATCTTCTCCATTGTTATTAAAATATCTCTAAAATAAAGAAATACAAAGTTTTCACGTATGGTTTCACAAAATTTACATTCGTGTCAAAGTCCAGCTCCTTCAATCTGTCTTCATGCAGAAGTAATTCTCATGTAGTTTTAACAGCTTTTTACAAACCTTGATGTGGTCCATCAGAAAATCAGTCTGCATCCAAATGTGAATTTGACTCACTCAAGTCATGATGTAGCTGGGCATTCAAAACTACATATATTCATATAATAGTTATATTAAACTACGCTATAAAGTTCAATACACACACATTTTCAGTCAGTATTGACAAATGAATGATGTGTCTGTGAATCTAATATGAGTCAGGACTCAGTGGACTTTCAGTGTGAGACGTCTGTTTTTAAGTCTGTCGATAATCCTACGCTGAATTTTAGTGGTTGAAGATGCATTTCAGGTCCTTCTGAACAAGCACTTAACGCATCTCAGAGAACAGTAATGAGTTTGATATCAGCATTTAATTTGAAGTTGCAAACATTTCTCTTAATAAACTAACCGTGTTTGTTTCTTTTGAACATTTCTATGACAATTTCCCCTTAGTAGTGTAGATAAAACAGAAACACTGATGAAACTCTTAAATCCTGAGTGTTTACTTTCATATGAGCTTCATATTAACACCTCTGTGGAGTGAGACGTGACAAAGACACACAATCATCAGCATGAACACAACAAAAACAGGAAGAACTTCTTATTCTTGGCCGCAGGTAAAAAGAATTAACACAAATTACAGCAAATAAATTCTATACATTTAAAAGAAGGTTCATTATTAGAGTGAGATTCAGTCACGAAGCATGTTCAACTTCAGTGTTTTAATCTGAACAGCAACTGAAGTGACATCTGCATTTAGATCGATGAATGTGCTAATGACTGGGATGCTTGTGCATTAGTGTAATGTTTATGGAAAACAGTAGAGCAACAGTTCTTCAGGTGAATCATAATGTCAGTGCAGGATGTGACCAGACTGTCAGCAAGAACAATGACTACATTCATTATTATAGTCATTTCCACATAACAGATTATAAAGTAATGAATTATGCATCAATACAGAACTAATTCCTTGTGAATAAACCATTTACATGTGTCTAATTTGGGCTTTACTGAAAAAAGAACTAGACCTTAATTAAAGACCTCTAATGTGTGCTCCTTTAGTAAGAGTTACCAACAAATACTGCAGATCGAAATATAAATAATCATCTTCACCTTGTTATTTTATATGTTATTTATGGTTTAATAGATTATTTACAGACCAACCCATCTCTAATCCTATCACAATTTCTCCTCCGGTACTTTCAGATTGTGCTGATATATCGCACGTTAAAAGACAAATTAATATCATTGACAGTCTGTAAATAACTTGTACAGACCGGTAAACAAAAAAGTGCTAAAAATGTGTAATTACATGAGTCTCAATCCAAAAATCTGCAGAATTTTTCATCATGATTTTGGATGTTTAAGTCTATCTATCTATCTATCTACCCTACAGCATGGCAAATGAGGACACATTCAGCATTTAGTAGCCTAGTGGCTCTTGTTTGGATCTTTTAAATGCATTCATTCATATTCTACCGCTGATCTGAACTACCTCGGGTCACGGGGAGTCTGTGCCGCGTCTCAGGCATCATTGGGCATCAAGGCAGGATACACCCTGGACGGAGTGCCAACCCATCGCAGGGCGCACACACACACACTCTCATTCACTCACGCAATCACACACTACGGACAATTTTCCAGAGATGCCAATCAACCTACCATGCATGTCTTTGTCAGGGAGAACATGAAAACTCCACACACACACAAGGCGGAGGCGGGAATCGAACCCCCAACCCAGGAGCTGTGAGGCAAATGTGCTAACCACTAAGCCACCGTGCCCCCCTCTTTTAAATGCAATTTATTTTAATTATGTTTGAGCCCATTGTATAGAAAATGAAAGGAAAGGAAAAAGAAGAGGAAATGACAGAAAATTCCTGTTTTATTTTCATGTTTTGAAAAGAAAAATGACAGAAATGACTTAATGACTTGTCTTTTTTGATGTCTTTTGAAAACAGTCTGAAAATGTCCAAAAAGTTACCAATAAAAACATGAACAAAAATGAGCTTGTTTTAATGTAAGATTTAAGATCTAGCTGTACACACTCACTGACGGGTGTTTTGAAAGTGTTGTCCGTGTGAACCCGAGACAGCTGAGTTTATGTTTTAAAAAGAGTTTATTTCAACCAAACTGCAACGTTAACATTAAGGCATTGTTTTAATGCACTGCACAAAGTGGCTCCCATTAGCCAGTTATAGGTCACATTCAGCTGGAGTTACTCGGGGTTGCACACCTTGCTCCAGGGAAAGAAATGGCAATAACAGGATCTCATCAGCCAGAACTGAACCCATGACCTCGTTTGGTTTGTGGCCTGTGGCTATGCTCACTGACTGCTGGATTATGGCCACAGTTTCTTCTATATTACATTCTGGATTATGGATAACGATGAATGAAGTCAGCTCTCTATACACTGATATATTTAAAGCTTAGCTATAGAATATTTTTAATAAGAAAAGATAGAATTTCTGTAATAGGGAGAATTTTAACATCTTGTTATAAGTACATACTCTTATGGGGGCAGTTGAGGGTAGTTGAGGGCAGCTGCAACGCATTAATAACTTCAATCACTTTGAAAAGTCAGAAGTAATCTTTTTTTTTCTCAACAAAACTGTTAATGAAGGACTTTCAGCCTATTTGGCAAACAAACTGAAGTGTGTACTGTATGTGTGTTTGTGTGTGTGTGTGTGTGTGTGTGTGTGTGTGAGAGAGAGAAAGAGAGAGACAGAGATAGAGAGAGAGAGAGAGAGAGAGAGAGAGAGAGAGAGAGAGACAGAGAGAGACAGAGAGACAGAGAGAGAGAGAGCGATCACCTGTCCACTGGTGTTCTGTCTCCTTTTGCCTTGTGCCCAGGACTACTGGGATTTAGACCCATCACAAACGTTATGAGAATGAAGCAGTTACTAAAGGTGAAGTGTAAAACCTGCTTATGTCAAATTACGGACTTTTATTAGCTGTAAGTCCTCAAATATGCAAGATTAATTTCCCCCCAAAGTTTCTAATAATAGCCATGTAGCATTGCTTCAGATGATTAAAGCTGTGAAAGAAGGAGGCTGCTAGAAGAAAGAGACAAGATCAGTCTGATCTAAACCTATCACTTAGCAATCGCTGTAAGTCAAAGAGATTAGATCCAAACCAGAAGAGGACAGTACAAGGAAGGTGAAGAAAGTCAGTGAAAGAGAATGTTTAGTGATTCTGTGCCAGAAAGCACCAGTCAACTTCAGCAAAGTGTGTTCAGCAACCAACAGTCAGCTGCAACCCACAAGTCATTTGTAACACTGACAAGTGCAGTTTCAGTATTAAAGTTAGGCTTTAGTTTGACTGAAACTCATCAAACAGGTAATTGGAGGCTAAGTGTTCTGAGCGGAGCTGCTACCACATGCTCATGTAGCTTGCTCAGAAAAGGCAGGTTAGAAATGGGTCTGTAATTACTGAGCTCGTCAGGGTCAAGTCTGAGAAAGGAATGAATGGAGGTGGGGAAACACAACTAGAAGAACTGAAAAGCCTTAAAAGCCTTAGTTAAGATCGGGCAAAGTAAAGGAAGGCTTGTTTAGACTAACGAGAGCTAGGCACAGGATGTGGATGACTCGCAGAGTTGTCATCTCTCCTTCAGAGTTATTATGTTAACCATTTACAACCACAGCTCGCAACCTTGGGGTAACCATGGACAATCAACTGTCCTTTTCCTCTCATGTTGTTAATGTGACTCGCTCATGTCGGTTTCTTCTCTACAACATTAGAACTATTCGGCCATTTCTGTCCACACAGGCTGCTCAGGTACTTGTTCAGTCTCTTGTCATTTCTATACTGGATTACTGCAATGCACTGCTGGCAGGTCTACCTATGAACGCAATTCGTCCTCTGCAAATGATCCAAAATGCAGCTGCACGACTTGTTTTCAACCTGCCAAAGTTCTCGCATACCACCCCGCTGCTGCGATCCCTCCACTGGCTTCCGGTAGCTGCACGCATCAGATTCAAAACACTGATGCTGGCCTACAAAGCCAAAAATGGACCAGCTCCATCTTACCTCAAAGCCCTCATCACTCCTCACACTGCACCCCGCACCCTCCGATCTACCAGCACTGCTCGACTGGTTCCACCATCTCTCAGGGTAAGAGGCAAGTATACTACAAGACTCTTCTCTGTACTGGCACCAAGGTGGTGGAATGAACTTCCCCTAGAAGTCCGGACAGCTGAGTCACTGGCTATTTTCAAGCGGCGGTTGAAGACCTACTTATTAATGAAACACTTCAACTAGCACTTCTTTCCTTATCTTTTGCATTTAAAAAAAAAAAAAACACGCCTTTGACACTTTTTCATTGTAACTTTGAACAAAAGTTTTAAACTCATGGTATCTTAAGTATGTAACTTAGTGAGCCAGCATTAATGTATTCAATGTTAGAGATTTAAGCACTTATGTACATCGCTCTGGATAAGGGCGTCTGCCAAATGCTGTAAATGTAAATGTAAATGTAAATCCATTTATCCAGAGTGACTTACTTTTTTTTTTTATTTCAGTTTATACACCTGAGCAATTGAGGGTTAAGGGCCTTGCTCAGGGGCCCTGCAGTGGCAACTTGGTGGACTGGGATTCGAACCACTGACCTTCCGATCAGTAGTGGAACACCTTAACCACTGAGCTACCACATCTACCACATCATCTCTCCTTCAGAGTTATCATCTCTCCTTCAGAGTTATCAGTCCCGGGATTTTTTAAGTACTGGAGAACCTGATATTTGTAGGCAAGCATGTATACTTTCAGGCCTGTTTTCCTACTGAGGATTTCTAATTGGCAACCTGTAGCTTTCATATGCAGGAACTCATGAGTAAATCAAAGCATGAGCGAAGATTAGCATGCATTCTGAAGGGAGTGAGCTGATTTGGAAAAATAGAGAAAATGTTACTGCCATGGCCAGGGGCTCTGAGAATGGATTTCTTTTTTATTTACTTATGTTTTATTTGTGTGTGTGTGTGTGTGTGTGTGTGTGTGTGTGTGTGTGTATGTGTGTGTGTATGTGTATGTGTGTGTTTGTGTGTATATGTGTGTATGTGTGTGTGTGTTTGCGTGTGTGTGTGTGTAGGTGTGTGTGTTTGCGTGTGTGTGTGTGTGTGTGTGTGTCCCTTTGAGCAAATGCTTATTACTTAAGTTTGATTTAATAGTTGATTCATTCTAACGGCATTGAAGATTGCAGTGTAAAACAATAAAATAATGTCATCAACCTTTGTTTTGCAACCATGAACCATCAATGAGAAAAATCACACTAACGGCAGCTCAAGGAAAAGCTTTAAGACCGACCGATACGTCTTAATTAGCTCTTAATCAAATGAAAGCCTCCTTCATCTGCACACTCACAAGTGCCAAGGAAATAGCTATGTTCAGATAACAGGAGTGGACAGAATGATTTAAGGAAAGATTTTCATGAGGACCGCAGGGTTGACATTTTAAATCAAATTTGACCAGAAGAGACATCAGCATTAATATGGTCTTATAGTAGGAAATGTGAGAGATGTCCTGACACATGGCCTCTACTAACCTTCACAAACATGTATTCATTATGCATTGATTAGTGGCTGGAAATTAATGGAGTCATTTACCTTTGTTCCACTAAAAGACTGCATTGATTGTTATGAAAGCGAATTAAATGGGCGATGTTCGTTGTGTCGTGTCCATGAGAGAGTTTAGAGAATTAAATGGTTTGGGGTCACAATTATTCGAATGACAATTATCTCCCTACTGCCATAAATATTAGCTTATTTGTTATTTTGTGTGGGTGGCTTAGTGGTTAGCACGTTCGCCTCACACCTCCAGGGTTGGGGGTTCGATTCCCGCCTCCACCTTGTGTGTGTGGAGTTTGCATGTTCTCCCCGTGCCTTGGGGGTTTCCTCCGGGTACTCCGGTTTCCTCCCTTGGTCCAAAGACATACATGGTAGGTTGATTGGCATCTCTGGAAAAATTGTCCATAGTGTGTGATTGCGTGAGTGAATGAGAATGTGTGTGTGCCCTGCGATGGGTTAGCACTCCGTCCAGGGTGTATCCTGCCTTGATGCCCAATGACGCCTGAGATAGGCACAGGCTCCCCGTGGGGCATGGGGGGTTACATAAAAAGGATTCGGGTATTGATAATGTTTTGGACTAATTAATTTCAAGATACTTTTTAGCTTAGGCTTTTTTATCCTATTCTTCTTCCACCATTAAAGCCTCTTAGTAAGGACTACGATCACAGCTGAAAGCTCCTTAAACATTTAATTAAGAATTCAGCCAATATAACCAACCATCTTATTTATACAATTTTAATGTTTTTTTTCCTCATGAATGAATTCACATAACCTAGATGATAATTCTTTACGAACATGAAGCCACTCGACCAAAATTATAATGATAATAATAACATTAACAATTAACATTAACAGATAATAAATAACAGTAAGTTTAATTGTTATGATTATTTGTAGAGTGAGCAATGCTTCTGTAATTCTACAGCTATATAGCTTTTTAAACAGTATTTAGCAATTTACCACATTAAGAATGGCTTATGTTGATGATCATTATGTTAATAATGATGTTTAGCTGATATTCATTCTGTTGCATTAGAGCTGTAGTATACTGTAGATGCGTTAGTCATTGAAAGATTATGATTTTAAGTCTCATGAATACTGGAGAGACTCTCTGTTGAGCCCTTGAGCAAGATCCTTAATATTCACTTCTTCAGTCATATTCTTGGATTCTATCCTGCCTCAGCTAAAGGCACTTTGGATTAAAGCATCGGCCAAATAAATGACATATAATACACTTTGTGGGTAATAATCATCTACTATAAACCACTGATAATCAAGGGAAGGACTGATCCAAACAATGACCATTCATTTTGTTTAAGAGATGTGTGAACAGTCTAAAATTGCATTCATGGAATACACTGCAGATAATATTGTGTGTGTGTGTGTGTGTGTGTGTGTGTGTGGGTGATGGCTTGTATGACTTGTATGAGCATGACACCCATCCTCATACACACCGAGGCAATAATGAATTATTTAAAGAGAGACACATTTATAATCAACAATAGCCAGCAGTCAGATCTTGACAATGCATGCGAGACTTCTCTCTTCTCTCCCTGTATTTAATATCTTTGCTTGTCAGTGTTATGCACAGATGATTAATGCATGTGACAGTCCAATTAGTCAACGGCAAGAAGGAATATGACTTTCTTTTTTTTTTTTTTGCTTTATCAGATTAAGATGCTACATAATCTATTTGCCGCTATTGATTGCATTCAGTGGTCATAAACAGACAGCGTACAGAGAGCTACTTTGGAAAAGGAAGATCCACTTGCTCTGTAGACAGCCATACTCCAGCCTGCCGATGTCTATCACCCAGGTAAAAACCTCAGATAAGCCTCAGGGCCTCTCGACATGGAGTGGGGAATGTGACAAGAGAGAAAGGTTTAAGGGAGAATCAGGACTGTTAGTGATAAGACTCGTACCTCCAGAGGGCAAAAGCAAACAACAGTCAAACAGACCTAAGTTGGGATTTCCTGTTAAGCCAAACAGTTTCTTTTTTTGTTCTTTTGTTTCAGTTTGTTTTTATACTGTCACTTTTCCACATATTTTCTAAGAATAAAAAGGAAATAATGTGAACTGCATAAGTAAGGATCTTGAGATGACTTCTGTAGATACACGAGTTGATTGCCGCACATCATAGACATCTTATTACTGTCTCTTGAATAATCTTATACTATTATCTTAATAACTCATGCAAATGTTGCAAAATTATTCATCTATATTTTAGAACAATCATCATAGCTGTCATTATGATTATTATCCTATTAGAACTACTGGAATTAAAATGACAATTAATTTGTTTGCCAGTTCAGCAAAAGACGAATATTATATGACAGTTTTGAATTAGTTTTAAGTTTTATTACTTGGTAGCTATATTAAGATGAGGAAAAATATTGGAATATATTCTTGTTACCCAGGTGCATCCTGTAATAATTGATTGTTGAAACAATAAATAGTTCTGAACATCTAATCTTGATTTAGCCTTCGGTTTCACCACAATGAGCCAACATTAAGATGAGAGAGCTGTAGATGGGAGAAAAGCCATTTTGAAGATGAGAAAAGATGAAAAATCAGAGAGCGGCATTGAACAAGCACTGGGCATTGAAAATACACAACCTGGAATGTCCTTAAAAAGAAAGAAACCAGTGATGTAGTGAGCAACAGACACCGACACGTCGGCCAAAGGAAACAACAACAGCTGATGACACAAACAATGTGAGAGCTGTGAAGAAAAACTCAAAAACCCCAGTCAGTGACATCACCAACAAGCTCCACAGGGCAGGGGTGAAGAAGAAGACACAATGCATCACCTACAGAAGACTTCGAGAGCTTTGAAATATAGAGGCATCTATATACTGTACTGTATGATGAGATTATTTAAAGTTTGTTAAACTTAAAAAATGTCAGATACACATAACTATACATGTTACAACAGTAGTAAAATTAAATTAATTTAAATTAAGTAGAATAATAAGTATAATTAAAAATAGTAGAATAATCGGATTACTTTTTTTTCAAGCCAAATCAAATAGTTGGCAGTATTATATAAATAATAAAGTGCAGATGTTTGCAATTAATGTACTATAGGTATTCAATGCTGTGCAGAAAAGTCCAAGATCTAGTCTTATGTGTTGTCCTGGGTGAGGTCATTCACTATCTTCACAATATTTGCTGTTGTAGATTGACTGCAGGTCAGAGAGCTCAGTGCGTTAGTCTGATCTGGCATCTGCAGACCTGGTCTGTCCTGCTCAGTGCTGTTCAAAAACTAAACTGTGATGCTTCCCATTAGGATGCTTTCAATGGTGCAGGTAACTATCTAAGGTGGTTAAGAAAATGACAGACCATCCTCATCATCAGGGTGGTAATGTGACAGGTCCTGCATGATGTCAACAAGAGGTCCAAGAAACAGTCACTGGGGTCCTGTTGATCCTAAGCACCTGGTAGCACCTTTCCAGCTTTGTGTTAAAGTGCTTTGTGTCTTTGATAAAAGAACTCCTGAAAATAGCAGAAGAATTGAATCTGTGTGCAGGATGTGCAGGAGATTAGCATGTAAATGCTTAGCAATGGCAAATCAGTTTAACTGGACTTAACAAACATGATTTTATTCTACCTCCCAAAGCCCCATTATGAATGGCTCCCAGCTTAGAGACAAATCAGTCATTTGTGACCTATTCATGACCTATTGCTGACATTATAATCCTCTGACTGCTAAAATTCATTAACAATGCCTGTGATGCATGCAAAGAGCTGTGAGTCTGAATAAGTCTGAGAGAGATGAAAAATCATTGCAGGCAAAAGTTCAAAGACAATTAGTGGATATCAAAACGAGAAGGTGGCGGCATATGACAGAGGAGGTGAAGGTGAATCTCATCTGACAGCCTTTTCCTTTTTCAAAATGGCTTCTCATGCAAAGTGCTCTCATCTCTTTGACTCCTAATCTTCTGTCTCCCAGGCATGAAATTCAACCCTGTGTTTAAACACTTATTGTAAAAAAAATTGGGTGATACAGCCAGTGTTAAAAGCAGTAGAGAGGATATGTGTGGCATAGATATTTGGAAATTTACTTGAAATGGTTATGTTAAAGGTAAACATGGTGGTATGATGGTTAGAACATTTGCACCTTCAGGTTTGGGGTTTGATCGCTGCCTCCACCAGAGTTGCATGCACAGAGTTTACAAGTTCTCCTGATGCTTTTGGGGGGTTCCTCTGGGTAGTCCAGTTTCCTTCCTCAGTCTAAAGACAAACAAGTTAGACTTATTACCAAATTTCTACCCTCTGATGTCATGGCACCCTGACCATAGTGTCCCCAGTTATGTGCCCCGAGTGAAATGGGATAGACTCCTTGTGCCTTTATCATATCCTACCATTATTTGTCCTCTATAACACCTCCTTACACTTTTATACTGTTTGACACTTTGGAGCTGAAATTAATCAAGTAAAGTCTCACTGACATAAAGACAGCATTAGCAGTTTTTAAGTACTGAGCAAAGTCATGTTCTACAGTATGTCACATTAAGAACTGAACATCAGTCGAGAGCCTGCTGGTGAGAAACATCTTCCACTAAATGGTAAATGATGGAAAAATGTGCAGCTCTGAATGAAACAATCATATATAAGAAACTAAATATTTTAGTGTGCGTGGTGTAAGATCAGGAACATCTGCTAATATTTTGGTTTCCATGTGCTTCTTTGTTATATATCCATGAACAATTTCTGTAGTTTGTGACTGCATTGTTCCCACCTGTTACCTGTTAACTTCCTGATTCTGGTTTGTTTCTGTTCAAAATCTCGTACTCATTTATGTGTTTTCTGTTTGTTTCCTGTGTTTTCTTAGGGCCTTTTTACACCTGGTCACTTCATGTGTTTTCTCTATAGCTTAGCTCTTAGCTATCTGATTTGTTAAAACTGTTCCATTTACATTAGGCCACATAAATGCGTCTTGGTGAATCGGATATCGATCCGATCTTTCTACTCTCACCCAAAATGCAGATATATTTTACCTCATTTCCGGGATAATTGAAATGGAACACGCTTTGGTGTATGCGGTTTTCAGAATCAAAAAGAAGACAAAAAAAACTTGTTATGATGTTTATGCTACAAAAAACAGCATTTACTGTTTGCTGCATTTTGGCTGGTGACAGCAGTGCATTTTACCGACCCGACGAGACACCTGGGTGAAAGATCACCTGTGAGTGACGTACTTCTGTTTGGGAGGAGTATAGCGCTGACGTATGTGGCTTGAACAACCACATTGATTTACACCTGTCCAGTTTCATCTGAAATGCGTCCCAGACCACCTCCTGAAGTGGTTTGAACCATCGGATTTATATCCGTCTCGAACACGTTTTGGAGGACATTTAGACCTGGTCTTTTTACCATCGGATAGCTATCTGATCACAGAAAATGCATGAAGTGACCAGGTGTAAAAAGCCCATTAGCAGAGGGGGAGTAAGACACACATGTGCAAGTCACAAGTACTGTAAGTCTCAAGTAATGAATGTCAAGTCAAAGTCAAGTCAAGTCTTTTTGTAATATTTGTCAAGCAAGTCTTAAGTCTCAAATATGCGGCTTAAGTCTGACTCGAGTCAAGTCATATGACTCGAGTCCCCCATCTCTGTTTCTTAGTTCCCTTCTTACATAGATATTGGTTGACTTCCTGGTTTTGATCTAGTGCCTGTTTTTGAGTAGGCATATAAATATTCATGTGATAAATCTGTCTGCCTGTGATGCTATGATGCTACTATGCTTCCCAAGCTTGAACTATGACCATGATTATTGATTTACCTGTGAAAGGTAATTACAGTCTGCTTTAACAATAAAAGAAAGGCTCAGAATTACAGGTGCATCTGTCATTAAAGTGAATAAGACTGAGCAAATATTTCATCAAATCAGTTTCTTAAAAAGCCAAATAAAGTACAAATACAGGTAACTGCACTTATTTTAGCCTGCATTCACGCATAATTATCTTTTATCATTATTAGCGACAATAATTTTTCATAAGTCTTTTGACACATCTATTATAATTTTGTTTATAGTTGCTGCTTTCTGCTGCCGGTAAAGACTTTATTAGGAACACCTTAATAAGAATAAGAAAGACCAGAGGAGAATGATGAAGAATGATGATGAATGATTAGAAGAATAACATCTCAGCAACACACGAGCTTTAGCAGCAGAAGACCACATCAGGTTCCACTTCTGTCAGCTAGGAGAAGGAGTCTGACAATATCACGGGCACATACTAACCCAGTCTGGACAGGAAAAAAAAAATCACATGGTCTTTTTCCAACATTCAGCTGTCCTGTTTTGGTGAACCTGAAGCAAAAGGAATGCACCACCCGTCGTTCTAGTTGTCATTTGTCCGAGAGCACTGTAACATTGGGGCTTGAGCTACAGCGACTACTCTGACTAAAAATAAATATTTCTTGGTAGCTCTTGCAATTCTCTCTGCGATTGCAGAATTTTATCTCAACATCCATTTCAGATGGTTCTATAATTTTAGCTGCCTAAAATACATGGTCAGTTTTAGTGTCCCTGCCACCACATGGCCCTCAACCCACCATGTCAGACAATCCTGGATAAAGCAATATAAAATAATGTTCTTTACTTTTTCACACTATTTTCAGTCTTCAGTGTTGCTGCATTTCATTCTATGTCGATAATGTGTACGTCGTGTCCTGAAGCAAACGTTCCTTACTCGTAAAATGGTATGGAAAAAATCCATTCCTTACAAAGAATTACATCAGGCATTCCCTATCGAACATTATATCTTCGCTTACAAGTCTGGACCAACTATGTTGCGTAAGAATATACACTCACCATCCATTTTAATAGGTACACCTATAAGGCAGCAGCACAACACATGAATTCATGCAGATACACGTCAAGAGCTGCGGTTAATGTTCACATAAAAATGTTTCATTTTTCCAGTTTAATAAACATTTATTTGTTCCTTTATTAATAATCATGAACTTTTTTATTGCTTATTTCTTTTAACATGTTTTTTTAGCATTTTGTATACTCCAGCATTATCTTGTCATCTCTGAGGTTATAAACTAAATCTAAACGTATTATCAGTAGTGACATTGCAGGTTTTGTTTGTTCAGCCATGAGACATATGGAGCGAGTGTTCTCATGCTCACTTTAAACTGTTATTTGGTATGCTTATCTTTTTCATTTATCTACAAGTATAATTTCCTCCAAGTTTGTCTTTGTGCATGTGACAGGGAGAATGTCTCTTTAGATGATATATGAATGCAATAGCGCAGAGCAAAACAATTATTTCCTTGGTCAGGTCACGCTTGGCATGAAAAACTTCATTAAATTATTTCTGGGCTCATAATTAATGTTGCTGCAAAATATGAATACCTGACTCCTGTCCTGTGGGAAAAGAGTGTTAATAATTATTTTTAATTAGTGGTCTGGAAATGTATCTGATTAACTTGTGCAACATCCCTTTGCCTAATTAAATTTGGACTCCAACCTGAGGTGTTTTTATTACTTTGCACCAATGACCAATTGAGGTGTAATTTAGAGCATTAAACAAAGATGACAGACCAGGAAGCTATTGCTTTAATATTTGTTTGACTGAAGTCCATGTGATGAGGCAGTGTGACTTAATATTGTAGAACTTGTACTAAGACCGCTTCAATATTCCATGTTATCCACAAGGGGTAAATATCAATATACATTTAGTGTTAATATAAGTTGAGAAAAAACTTTTCCTCTCTCCTCAAGGGCAAAACTTAAGTTAAAATCATAGTTTGGAGAGATATTAGTAGTACAACTTCCTTTACTAGTATAAATGTTTGCACACATTTTGCAGCAAAATGGATAACCAATGTAAACCCAAATATAACTGTTTCTCATTTCATGTTTTAAAGGTTAAAGCTTTTGGAATTAGACTTAACAGATCATGTTGAGCGAAAGCTGATAAGAAGAAGCCTTTATAGTGGAATTCTTTTCTTCACATACCCCAACTGAGGAGGTTGGGGTCAGAGTGCAGGGGCAGTTAGGATACAACCCTGGAGCAGGGATGGTTGAGGTCCTTGCTCAAGGGCCCAGCAGTGGCAGCTTGGCTGTGGTGGGCCTTGAACCCCAACCCTCCAATCAACAACCCAGAGCCTTAACCAGTTGAGCCACCACTGCCCATGTCAGATTGTGACTTTCTTCTGGTTTTTGGCTGGTTTACAGTCCATGGCAGTTTGGAAAAACATGATTAATTGAATAAAACATAGACACAACACAAAGCAAACCAGGAAATCCTCTGTAAAATAAAAAACCAAACGTAAAAAAAACAAGAAGCAGACCATGAAGACAATACTATGACAAAACAAAGCCAAGGATTAATAGGGAAAGCAATTACACACATAAGGAAGAGGTGTGCTAACCCTGCTAAAAATACCAGCATTGCTGGTCCAGCATAAGGTATGTTTTGCATGCTGGTCCAGCATTAGGTGCTGGTTGCTGGTCGACCAGCCTGGGATGCTGGTGTGCTGGTCGACCAGCCTGGGATGCTGGTGTGCTGGTCGACCAGCCTGGGATGCTGGTGTGCTGGTCGACCAGCCTGGGATGCTGGTGTGCTGGTCAACATATGTTGTCTTTTGGATGCTAGTATAATCCCAGCAAGACCACAACAAAACCCATTTGTTACTTTGTCACATTTCTTAGTGCATATTCATAGTTAAATTTACAGCATTTGGCAGACGCCCTTATCCAGAGCGACATCTCTAACATTGAATACATTAATGCTGGCTCACTAAGTTACATACTTAAGATACCATTTTAAAACATTTGTTCAAAGTTACAATGAAAAAGTGTGTGTTTTTTTTTTTATAAATGCAAAAGATAAGGAAAGAAGTGCTAGTTGAAGTGTTTCCTGAATAAGTAGGTCTTCAACCGCTGCTTGAAAATAGCCAGTGACTCAGCTGTCCGGACCTCTAGGGGAAGTTCATTCCACCACCTTGGTGCCAGTACAGAGAAGAGTCTTGTAGTATACTTGCCTCTTACCCTGAGAGATGGTGGAACCAGTCGAGCAGTGCTGGTAGATCGGAGGGTGCGGGGTGCAGTGCGAGGAGTGATGAGGGCTTTGAGGTAAGATGGAGCTGGTCCATTTTTCGCTTTGTAGACCAGCGTCAGTGTTTTGAATCTGATGCATGCAGCTACCGGAAGCCAGTGGAGGGATTGCAGCAGCGGGGTGGTCAACTTTGGTAGGTTGAAAACAAGCCGGGCAGCTGCATTTTGGATCATTTGCAGAGGACAGATTGCGTTCATAGGTAGACCTGCCAGCAGTGCATTGCTGTCATGATGAGGCAAAGGCGAGTGAGGATCCAAATGCAGCTCAATCTTTTATTAAGCCAAAGCAAGAAACAGGCAAACAGACAGTCAGGCAAAACAGGGCAGAACACTGAGCAAATGGGAAACAGGAACATAGACACAAACATTCAACAACGACCAACACCAGGGAAGTGAACAAACAGAGTAGATATAACAAACAGGAACCAATAACCAAGCAGAGACAATCAGTGACTAAGACAACACACCTGAGGGAGAGATGGAGTTCAATTAGTGTCCATGGTAACCAATGAGTGGGCGGAGCAAACAATTAACAGCAAGGCAGAGCAGCAGACAGAAACAGGGCAGAACACAGACAGACTCATTACAATTGCAGAAATCCAGTCTAGAAATGATAAGAGACTGAACAAGTACCTGAGCAGCCTGTGTTTACAGAAATGGCCGAATCCTTCTAATGTTGTAGAGAAGAAACCGACATGAGCGAGTCACAGTAGCAACATGAGAGGAAAAGGACAGTTGATTGTCCATGGTTACCCCAAGGTTGCGAGCTGTGGCTGAAGGGGAGATCAGATCGTTGTGCAAGGATATACAGTAGCAAGATCATGACCTAAATAAAGACCAAGACAATTTTCTAGAGAATTGCAATTCACTTTTTAATAAAGAAAAACATTCTGGATATTCCTATCATTTACATGGCTTTCTTATATATATATATCCAAAAAAATCCATAAAATATGTCCATATTTTGTCAATATTGTTTCACATATCGATGCTATTGGTCAGTCCCCACGTGGGTCTGTTATTTATACAAGTTATTAACCAATCTAAAGCCTTGAAAATAGCTTGAGCACAAATCTCTTAACTCCATTGGACACTTCAACTGTCTGAAAAACCTCGTAACTCCACCTCTTCTTCACTCCACGGGAGAGCTTTGCGGCATATTTCTCCTCAAGATTAAGAGTCACAACGAATCAACACGTCTTAAAGTGATATCTAAAGTGATTTTCGTGGGGCTCAAAGAAAAAAATCTTGACCCCCGTTAGTTCTGGTGCTCGTCTGAGGACAGGAATTTAGCGTAAGACAATCCACTGCAACGCGGACTAAACCCTGTGCATTGCAGATAAGATAGGATTGTATCTTACAATGTCAAGGCAAACCATTATGTTCAACAAGTAGCTGCCTTTGCCGTCATGCTCATCACTTTAAGCAAGCTGGCTGGCTTTTTGCCTCATTATTATAGGTAAACATGCCGTATAACGTAGTGAAACGATAATTTGACCTTTATTAATTTTATTTTTTGGGTGACCTATTCCTTTAACTATGATTTTATCTATGTTTATCTGTGTTATTGATGTATTTTAAATATCTATTTATTACTATTTATTACTGCTTATTATACATGTTCATTGATGTTTTAAAATGTTTTTTATAATATTTGAATTAAATTGAATGTTTTGGATACCACTATTAAATTATTGTTTTTCTTATTATTTTACTGACTTTAAGTCAGCATACTTATAGACAATGCCTCTCTTGGCACTGTGCATGTAAAACACTGTTTTTGGACACTAACAAGTGAAAATAGTTAGGTTAGATACATTTGAGTAGGCCTGTTTTGTTAAAAATTGATAGTTGTAATGCTTCTGTGCAGAAAGAAACCCGTGAGCCACGGAGGTAAGTTTGCGAGCAGATTAGACTAATTTCCACCTATTAGACAGCCTAATCAGCTTATCGTGTTTTGTATTGCATCACCTATAGCTCTTAAACCTTTAAAATAGAGTTTAGGAAGATGTATGTAACTACAGTCACTAGCTTTCGTTAACTATTGAAGCCTTGTCTCTTGTCAAAAGGATCAACGTGACCGCAGACTTTATTGAACACTGCTGGCAGCAGCGACATCTGTGTCTGTACCATTCTTATCAATGACAGCATAATCTCGTATCTCCCTGCTCCCAAGTCATAAAGCTTGTATCTCCGATAAAATCTTTCAAAAACCATCATTCTGTATGATTTATATGCTGCTTCCCTCATGGAGCCCGGGAAGTCAACATTTGTTGGTATTACTATATTTAATTTGTGGAGACACTTTAATCTCTAACGAACGATTTTTAAATGTTTTTATTCTTTGTTATTCAAAGCTTTTTGAGCTTTGTTATTTCAGTTCTTTATTCAAAAGAGGGAGCAAACGAAATAACACACTTATAATTACAGTTTTTTTTGGATTGCTTAAGCACGATTTTCAAAACAGGGCCCATGTTTTCAAAACACTACACACAATTAGCACAACCACACACAATTAGCACAACACTACAGATCCCTTGCATAATTAAACACTCTTGTAAAAACTATACACTTCTGTTTAAAAACCACACTTTGTTACCATATGAAACACACACGTTTCACATTACTATACTCTGTTTGCACGAGTTACACTCTGCTGTGATAAACCTAAAACACTTTTAGCACTTCTACTTCCCTATGATTAGAGTAGGCTACCATCAATAAAGTACAAATATAATGTAAATTCAAACACTACACAAGACCAATGTTGCAGACTGAAGAAACTCATTTGTCAACACACCCAAAATGTTGACATGGAGATTCATAATACTGTAACAAAATGTCACTTTACGTATTGTACTGTAAGTTTACTGAAAAAAAAAAACAAACGAAAAAACTAGACATTGTCTCTTCACCTAGCTGGATCTGGCCAGAGAATTATCAACATCGCAGGCAACGTTGTCATTAGCAAGACACCTTGGAAAGAAACGTCTTGAATGACGAATCCATCCTTGCATTGCTGCTACCTCCATCTGGTCACAGGCCTCCTCCATGGCTTGGATGAGGGGTACATCAGCCTGGAGACGGAGATCATATACCTTCCACCGCCATGCCGAGAAAAACTCTTCTATAGGGTTGAGGAATGGAGAGTATGGTGGAAGATATAGGACGGTGAAATGTGGATGTTGCTGAAACCAGTTCTGTACCAGAGAAGAGTGGTGGAAAGACACATTGTCCCAGACAACAATGTATTGCATATGATCGATTTGATTTGCTGCTGTTATGTTGTGCAATTGGTCCAAGAATGTAAGTATGAGTGCTGTGTTGTAAGGGCCCATATGGGCATGGCGGTGGAGGACCCCATTCTGTGTAATGGCTGCACAGAGTGTTATATTACCCCCACGTTGCCCTGGGACATTGAGTATAGCTCTGTGGCCAATGATGTTTCTTCCCCTCCTTGTTCTCATCAGGTTGAACCCAGCCTCATCTACGTAAATGAACTCATGCTGGATCTCCTCTCCATCCATTCGTAAAACTCTCTGAAGAACAGTGTCATGCAAAATTGTGTAGTTCAGTGTAGATCTAGTATACATATTACAGTACAGTAAAAGATTATGAGACAGTATGCAAGAACACTGCTAAAGTGAATGCATACCTCTGCATAATTAATTGATTCCTCGTCCTCCCCTTCCTTGTCCTCCTCCTCGTTCTCCTCCACGTCTTACTCTTTCTCTGACACTTTCCATTGTGCTTGAAGACCAATGAACTCACCTGCTGCTTTTTATAGTGCTTACACACCTGATTGGTGTGTCTACAATTAAGCAATCAAGAGTTTGCACACCTGATGACTGTGTTGAACCGATTGGTTGGACGGTGCAGTAATTTGACAGTCAGTGCTTTGGTATTGCAAGGAAGTGACTTCATGATAGTTTTTTGTGTGTAATGTATGTTAAGTGTGTTTAGTGTTTTGCAAATCACTGTGTGTAGAGTTTTGCAACAAGTGTGAGGTTGACAATGTGCTTATAGTTGTGCAAATATGGGCTGATGTTTTGCCTCTTGAGTGTAAGGTTTTGCTAATAGTGTACTACTTTTAATTTTAGTGTGTAAGCAATCCAAAAAAACTGTAAATATATTCCAATATATTGTGTTTTAATCTTATATTAATGTGTTACATAGAAACATACACAAGCAAAAATAAAGGTTGTTCCCATAAAGCTCATTCCAGCAAGATCATACTGGTTAACCAGCTACACCAGCCCCGTTTTGCTTGAAAACACCATGACTATGCTGGCCCAGCTATACCAGCACTATACCAACACTGACCAGCATTATACCAGCACTATACCAGCATGAACCAGTAAAAACCAGCCTGGACCAGCATGGAATTCATGCTGGTATATGCTGGATTTTTCAGCAGGGAAGGCGGGAAGGAATAATCAAGGGCGGGGCAGACACGTGAACACAAAACGTCTGGGCTAGATCCTCACACGTGCATATCAGGTAACCTGGAGAGGAGTGACAGCTGCTCCATAGAGACTTTCCACTGGTGTCCCACAGGGCTCAGTACTTGGTCCTCTCCTTTTCTTCCTGTATACTCACTATCCTGTTGAAGAATTCCTCACATGGTTTCTCTTATCACTGCTATGCTGATGACACTCAACTTTCATTCTCTTTCCTGCCCTCAGTTACCACGGCTCCTGCTAGGATCTCAGCATGTCTGGCGGATATCATTGTGGATGACGGCTCATCAGGTGAAACTCAATCCCAGCAAAACTGAACTGCTGACCTCAGGTCAAGATCTTGCAATATCCCTACACAACAATCTGATCTTAAAGTCACAGTTTGCAACTTTGGGGTAAACATGGATTATCAGCTGTCCTTTTTCTTGCATGTGGCTAATGTCACACGCCATTTTTCTCCACACAGGCTGCTCAGGTACTTGACAAGATGACTACGGCAGTTCTCTCTGTCAGGTCTACATATGAACACATTTCGTCCTTGCAAATGATCCAGAATGCAGCTGCTGTTTTCAACCTACCTAAGTTCTCCACACTGCTGCTCTCCTCCACTGGCTTCCTGTAGCTGCACGCATCAGATTCAAAACACTGATGCTTGCCTCCAAATCCCAAAAGGCACCAGCTCCCTCTTAACTCAAAGCTCTTAATTTGCACTGCACTTTGCTTCCTCAGATCTACCAGCAATGCTCAACTGGTCCCACCATCTCTTAGGGTAAGAGGTAAGTATACAGCAAGACTCTTTTCTGTTCTGGCACAGAGGTGGTGGTATGAATTTCCCCAAGATGTCCAAAGAGCTGAGTCGCTGGCTATCTTCAAGCGACGGGTGAAGATATTTACATTTAAAGCATATAGCAGACGCCCTTATGCAGAGCGACTTAAATATTATCTAATTTTATACAACTGAGTAATTGAGGGTTAAGGGCTTTGCTCAGGGGCCCAGGAGTGGCAGTCTAAAGGATGTGGGAATCTAACTCACAACCTTCTGATGTGTCAGGTAATTCAACACATTAACCACTAGACTACCTGCATTTTCCTGAAACACTATTATTTAAAAAAGAAAAAAAAAGGGAAAAAAAACTGTTTTAGGTTGATGCTATTCTGTGTGTAACCGTCGTTAATGTATTCATTGATAGAGACTTAAAAGCACTTTTGTATGTCGCTCTAGATAAGGACATCTGCCAAGTGCTGTAAATGTAAATGTATTCTTGTAACAGGTGAGTGTAATTACTAAATGGATCTTTATGGTAAATAGCTCTTGAACTATTTGTGTACTCCATTTAAACCATTAAACATCCATTACTATTTAAATCTCAAAACTGAAATGTAAACGCACAGCTGGGTTTGCATACCTAGTAAGAAATTGCTAAACATTGTCATTTATTTGATAAATATGACTGATAATACAGAATAATTTTTTCATATTTAATGATCGTGGTCATCTGAAGTCATTAATTATCACATAGTTGTTTGACTCCTTTTAAAACCTTATGATGAGTGAAATCACCTAAACAACCTGATCAAAAGTTTACATCTCCTTAAATGTTTAGCCACATTATAAACACACATGTCGACACACAGAGCTTTAAATTACTATTAAAGGGACGTTTCCACACTTGTGACTCGTTGTAATTGTAATTAGTGTCTGTACATAAATAGTCAGTGAGTTTCTCAGCTCATGAGTTGATGCACTGACTTGACTAGATACTGCACCATGGGAAAGAGAAAATAACTGCCAATGGACCTGCGTAATAATGTAGAGGAACTTTATAAAGCAGGAAAAGGATATAAAAAGATCTCAACTCTTGAAATTGCCAGTCAGTGCTGTTCAAACTCTGATAAAGAGCTGGAAAATAAGAGGTTCTTTTGATACTAATCCACAGTCTGGTAGAACAAGAAAGATTTTACCCACTACTGCCAGAAGAATTGTTCAGGACGCAAAGAAAAACCCTCAAACTCATTGGAGAGAAATACAGGCTGCTCTGGAAAGAGGAGGGACTTGAACACAAATCACCTGCATGGTCGAGTTGCCAGGAGAAAGTTGTTACTGCTCCCATGCCACAAAAAGACCCTCCTTCAGTACACCAGACAGAACCTAGACAAGACTCACAGCTTCATGTGTCAGAGTCATGTGCAGTGATGAGACCAAATCTGAACTTTATAATCACAACCATAAACACTATGTTTGGAGAGGAGTCAGCAAGGCCTATGGTGAAAAGTACACCATCCCTACTGTAAAGCATGGAGGTGGATCTCTGATGTTTTGGGGCTGTTTGAGCTCCAGGGACACAGGGACGTTAGGAGAAACTGGTGGTAAGACAAATGCAGCATGTTATCAGAAAATACTGGCAGATAATTTGTATTCTACAGCATGAAAGCTGCACATAGGACGATCTCGGATGTTCCAACATGACAATGATCTAAAGCACAAGACAAGGATGACCCTCTAATGGCTACAGCAGAAAAAGGTGAAGGTTCTGGAGGCCATCACAGTTTCCTGACCACCATATCATTCAGCCACTTTAAGGAGATCTCAAACATGCAGTTTGTGCAGGACAACCAAAAAATTTACAGGAACTGGAGGCATTTTGCCAAGAAGAATTAGCAGCTCTACCACCTGAGGGAATTAAGGACCTCATGCACAATTATTACAAAAGACTGCATGCTAACATTGATGCTAAAGGGTGCAATAAAACATATTAAGAACTAAAGGTATGTAAACTTTTAAACAGGGATTATTTCCTTATTGTTTTTTATATTTAGTTTGATGATTGTCCCATTCTGTTATGCCTTACATAGGAAAGAAAATATATTTGTTTTGCCTTCTCACTCATCTTGCAAATTTTCCCAAAGTATGCAAACTTTTGAGAACAACTGTAAATACAAATGCTCATAACTGATCATCGAGTTGTCAAATCAAATTAAAACTTCACTGTTGTCTTTCTTCTGCCCATTGTATGGAAATGCAGTTTAGAAACATCTGGGGTGGTTTGTATTGACAAAAATGTTTGATGTTTGAATCTTTACAAAATGTAAACTGAATTCAATTTTTAAGTTATTATTTTCATTATCATTATTATTATTATACACATTATTTGCATTATCATTCTGATGATTGCATTGGGGTTGAGGCATGGATGGATGGATGGATGGATGGATGGATGGATGGATAGATAGATAGATAGATAGATAGATAGATAGATAGATAGATGTTCACCCCAAAAGCATAATTACATAATTGCAAAATTACTCCCATATGTGTTTGCTGAACATCCCATTCCATATTAAGTCCTTTGCTTTTATAATAACTTTCACTCTTCCTGGAAGGCTTTCCACTAGATTTTGGACTGTGGCTGTGTGGATTAGTGAGGTCAGGCTCTCATATTGGACAAGGAGGCCTGTTGAGCCTGTTGGCATTTCAATTGATCCCAAAGGAGTTCAATGGGTTTAAGGTCAGGGCTCGATGCAGTTGTGTTCTTCCACTCCAACCATGACTTCCACTCCAACCATGTCTTCATGGACTTTGTATTGTGCACAAGGGTATTGTTATGATGGAACGTCCTGGAGTTGGAGTAGTAAATGGAAATTGTAATGCTACAGCATACAAATGCATCCTAAACAATGATCTTTCAATTGTTCTTCTACCTCACACACTGATTTCAATGTTTTGTGGCAACAGTTGGGGAAAGTGTGATGGTCAGGTGTCCAGAAAATGTTGCCCATGTAGTGTACATTTGGATTATCAGTTGCTCTGAACCAAATTTATTCTAGAATTAATAACAACAAAGCTGGCTTTATAATTTTTAACTGTTTCAGGATACAGGATCTATAAACAGGATTAAAAAGACTAGGCAGAGGCAAAAACAATGAACAAGGCAAGGTCAAAAACACGACACAAAAGGCTCGGTGACAGCAGAGCACTAAGGAAACTGGACATTTACTACACAAAAACAAAATACATACCAGGGTTTAAATAGGCAAAGTAGTCAAGATTAAAGAAACTAATCAAAAGACATGAGGGTAAAAACCAGAGATGGGGGACTCGAGTCACATGACTTGACTCGATTCAGACTTAAGTCGCAAATTTGAGACTTGAGACTTGCTTGACAAATATTAAAAAAAGACTCGACTTGACTTTGACTTGACATTCATGACTTGAGACTTACTTGTGACTTGCACATGTGTGACTTACTCCCACCTCTGGTAACAACCAATAACATGACATTGGTATATATATATCATAGTTGCTTCCTCTGATCTGCTTTTTTGTGCACCGAGCACTCCTGCTTCTTTTGCCTCACCTTGGACAGGGAAGTTTAGAACCATTTCACAGCCAGAGAAAAATAAGGACTGGATCGGCCAGGCTGATGATGAACCACATTCTTTCATCTAACTGAAACATTTTGCTAAAAAGACGCTATATAAACTCTAATTTAAATTATAATTTGAGAGAGTTTCTCAGTTTCTCAGTAAAAACTGCTTTGGCTTTGAAACTAAAATTGCTGATCTTGGCAATGGACCAGAAGAAGTGAGGTCCAGCCTCTTCAAGTATAAAGGAAGAAAACTTGTACTATGAATTCAGTGACAGCAACGACTGACATGCTCCCACAGATTACATTTGGGTAAAGAAAACCCATATGCTTTTATGTGAGCCTAGATGATCCCGAAGCAAACATAGAACAATACTTTCTTTAGGAGCATCTAGGCTCACATCAAAGCATATGGGCTCATAAAGGAGAAAGATAAACTATTAATGCTGTGTACTGTATCACGAATTACTTTCCTCATGCTTCTGAAGACAAGATTGTTAAAATAAATCCGTTTTAAGTGAGCTTTGAGAAACACAGAGACCACAACACGCAGACAGCTGTTGGATCTACAGCAGTCAAGTGAACTCCTGTGCAGTGAGTGCTGAAGAGCGCTGGATAATCATTAGTGAAAACTGTGTATGTCATTGTCTGTATAAGCCTGACAGAGTAGGTAGTAATTCCTGTTGAATCCACTTGCCAAAGTAGTTGTAAATCTCCTGTAGAGCCCAAGGATGTGAAGGCATCAGAGTCAGATCTGATATCTAGTTGAGATGACCAACAACGAGTGAGGCGTCAGTAGAATCGGGGGCACCACATATGGGATAAGGCCACACCGCTGATCTACACATCTGTGTTGTACTCAAGGGTGTCGATTTGGGAAGGGACGGTAGGGACATGTCCCTACCAATATCCAGGGAACACTCAATTGTCCCTAGCAATAATTCAACCAAGCCTATATATATATATATATAGACATAACCACTGATGTCTGTCTGTGTCTTGTGCTTTTTTACTTATTTCATTTAACATTTATCCAGGTATTATTAAATAAGGTGAAAAATATTTTACAACAGTGTTCTGTAAAAAATAGCGCAACTTGTGGAACACAAACGGTTAACAGATCTACCCCCTGCAATGAATCACGCCTCTGTAACTCACCTCTCTAAAAGGACTGGCCTTTGCCTTTTTTGAGTCCTGTCTCTCTAACCCACGTCACTTTTTGATTGGCTTTGTCTTTCTCGCTAATGTGTTGAGGTAGGAGGCTGCAGCTAGATTCCGTTGTATGAAGCAATATGCAACGTGATTATGCAGCTACCGGTATGTGAGTAAGAAAGTATTCTTATAACAACAGTTTTATGCACAAAATACGGGGAATGTTATCCCCACCAATGTCAAATAAATTATGTCCCCACCAGTGTCAAAATCAAACTTACACCATTGGTTGTACTTCTTAACATTATAGCTTTTATAATTAAATAATTTGCTGGAGCCTTTTTTCCCTTCCTTTTTTCCCTTTGTTTCTAGCATAGCAGAGTTCATACACTGACACAAGGCCACTTTATGTCAGTATTATTTTTTATTTGTCAACAAAAATATTTTTTGCCTCTGATGAAATTTTTGCATTTATGTTGAAAAGTTGTGTTTTCATTCGACACATCTATTAACATATTAAAAGTAGAATAAAAAGTAAAATATATATATATTATATAGTAAAGTATATATATATATTTTAATGATGGGACAAATTTTTAGCTTAGAAGTCTGAAATAATATCAGCACCATAAGATGGAAATATTGAGTGAAGATGGAAATATTTTTCATTGCTATTGTTCTCATCTTGTATGCAGGTTCCTTAACATAAAGTAGAACATTTACAGGACGTTGAGGATTAAGAAACTTTACCAGCTCTATTGCATTACAAGTTATAGGGGTATTCTTCTATATGCCTTTTTAATTAACACCACCTCTTCTATAATGCACCTTCACCCAATACATGTGTCAACTGAATAAATTAAGGCATGCGAGCCAATTAATGAACATTATACACAATACATTTGTGTGTGTTTGTGTGTATGTCTTAGCAGTCCTCAGGCTTTAGGGCAAGATAAAACTAAAGCACACATATAATTAAATGGGCTCTCCGTTGTTTGAGAAATGCTTCAGAAAACTGCGTTGGGCCACCAAACAAAACAAAAACAAAACAAACGTGTAGCCAATGAGCAGAAAGGGGCGGCTCTTGTCAATATGGGCGGAGAGAGTGTTCAGTGCGCATGTGTGACATTAGCAGAAAGTGGTTTTAAAATTGACATGGAAGATAAAAACAAAGAAAGAAAGCGAAGAAAGGCTTACGATAAGGCAAGAAGTAGGACCCGTGTTAATATAGGATCAGCTTTCCAGCACTGGAGAGAACTAAAGGAGCGGGAAGGCCTGCGATGGGACGGCGAGGTCGCTTTTTTCCTTCTCGATAGGTGAGTAACATTGGTTTTGCTTTGTTTCACAGAACTAATATATGGCGTCCTTTGCATGATTATGCTTGTGTGTCATTTTTGCTCGTTTGTTTATCTGCAATCGTATTGTTCTTCCCTTCAGCTATGATAGACACATTTGTTTCCATTAGTTGCCTTGGTTACGTATGTATGTTTGGGCGGAGCTATCAATACAGGGGTGGGACCCATTTTGGTTAGGGGCGTGTTTGTTTTGGTGATTTCAAATGTCAATACTGGCTTTCAAACAACGGAGACCCCACCTTTAATGAGTTACCCAAACAAACCCTTCAACTCAAATAGTGCCATTGCTTATAAATATTAGATATATTCTGCACCATCTTCTTCTTTGTATGAGTCTGATGTGCTGATATGAAATAAGAACTCTCTATTACTTTTGCAGTCCCACATACATTTGGAGCAAAAGAAGTGAGCAAATCTAAAATGACATCTTAAAATTAGTTACCACTTCCACACTCCCATGACCATAGTGATTTAGGAAAAAGGTCCCACAGTTGTCTAAATTTGGAGCTCCATCGAGTATAAATAAAGAATGAGATGAGCGATGGAGGTTTTCTTTCATATAACCCAGACAGGAGAAAAGTAGAGAGGGGGTCAGCACAAGTAGTTTTAATGTAATGGAGACAGACTTTTGACTGCTTCAGGGATCTAAGAGTCTTATTGGAAACATGGTGTGGAGCCAGTCCACCTCAGCTGTGATAAGAACACTTTATGAAGGAAAGCCAAGCCAGAATAGACTTGCAGTTAAAAAAAAATATATATATACGCTTGGTTTAATGTCCTTTCCAGATGGCTAACCATAAAATGCATTGGAAAAATAAATCAAATAAAAAGAAGGTATAAATAAAGTTAAACAAATAAGCATATTAATGCCAGACATGTTGTTTAATTCTTAATTCACACCAATTTTCTCATCCATTCAAACAGTAAATTGCAAAAACATTTTCACACTGACTTCAGCAACTCAGTTATAGTTTCTATACAGAGGGGCTGTATTTTGTATTATGTTTTTACTGAGTTTAATTAGCTTTGCATTGCTGCCACATGATTGGTTGATTGGATAATTGCATTAATGTGCAGGTGTAAAGGTGTTCCTAATAAAGTCTATGGTAAGTGTATCTCTACAGTATTTGTAAGCTGTTTAATGATATATTGCAAATTTTATTTTTAATTTTTTTTTCCTCTCTTCTAAAGGTGACAGTGGCTTTGTTGAGTTTGAGGTTGAAGTTTCAATAGCTCCTCAACCTCTTGTGAAGTTCAAATCCTGTTCTTTGTGCAAATGCCAGTCACTCCTTAGCAATGTTTTATGTCAAGTCTGATTTTTTTAATGCTGGGCACAATGCCAGGCTCGTTAATTTCCCCCAGCTCCTGTAGTAGAGGAAAGATTATTATGATGCAAACATGGTCTCATTGTGTTAAATCGGGCCTCAGCAGCACAAAGCCTGCAGTCAAAGTTCAACATTGCACAATTGAGTTCAAGTTGAAGCCATGGGTCTCTGTGCATGCTTCCTTGCATACAAGAGACATTAATTATTTAAATATGCAGAATAGTTGAAGGTCAAGCTTTTCATGCATTCTTGAATGACGGTTGGTGAAAACTGACAATTACTCATGCTAACAATGTTAGTGTTGTTGATGACTAAAAACAATTGCATGGATGCTGTGACGCAGGCCCATTGATTGGGTAATAGATTAAGGATTCTGGGAGTTGACTGAGGAAGGTTGAAGTGGAGAAGGGGCCTGGGGTGTGATCCGATTATTGACAGTCTTGTCATTGGCCTCATAGTGTTTTCTGTCACATTAAGTGACAGGATGACATTTCTGAAGGTTAGCCATCGCACATGAGTAGAGCAAGCACAAGGCTGAGCAAGTTTTCTCCTCTTAATCCTTGCTGTGGTTATTCATCAAATAATGTGATGGTTCCTTGAATACAGAGCAATGTAAAGATATTCTGTCAGCTATACTGTTTATATTTTAACTTTATATGCAAGTCCGCACCTTTATATTTTCTTGATTTACTATTAAATTTAAAGTATACACATGAGATTGATTGTAGACTTTGAATGTAGATTTTGTTTTGTTAACCTGTGGTGGTTCTTAGCTTATACTACCCTTAGGCCTCACTCCTTCACTTTCATAATCTATTTAAATCTGTGAATATTTCTTATTTTGTTTATAGTTTGTCAGTATAACTTGTACGATTAATCATTCAACGAGTTGTGATTTCTCTTTGCAACATTTGTAGTTGTGTGTGAGCCTCAGCTGTATGAGCTATGAACATGTTCGTAGTCTCAGAGACTCAATAACTGCGAATTAATAATTATTAGGTGGCACGGTGGCTTAGTGGTTAGCACGTTCGCCTCACACCTCCAGGGTTGGGGGTTCGATTCCCGCCTCCACCTTGTGTGTGTGGAGTTTGCATGTTCTCCCCGTGCCTCGGGGGTTTCCTCCGGGTACTCCGGTTTCCTCCCCCGGTCCAAAGACATGCATGGTAGGTTGATTGGCATCTCTGGAAAATTGTCCGTAGTGTGTGATTGTGTGAGTGAATGAGAGTGTGTGTGTGCCCTGTGATGGGTTGGCACTCCGTACAGGGTGTATCCTGTCTTGATGCCCGATGACGCCTGAGATAGGCACAGGATCCCCGTGACCCGAGGTAGTTCGGATAAGCGGTAGAAAATGAGTGAGTGAGAGTGAGTAATAATTATTAATGAAATAACAACAAAAGTTTATAATGATATAAAGAAGGCTGACAAGGTTAGAATCTTCTCCAGATCATGTTACCTCCATCTCCACCCATTCCTCAACCCTAAAACTGCTGCCATTCTTACACATGTTCTGTATGTACGATCACTTTTATCTGGCCTAACACAAAGTCTTCTTCACAAACTTCTGCTGCATGGATCATAACTTAAATTCCCATCATGCATCACACTACCCTCTACTTTCAAAAACACCACTGGCTCCCTATTAAAAACTATCGATTTTAAGATTCTTTTCCTCACCTTTAAAGCCCTTCATAACCTTGCTCTACCATACATTTGAGATCTTATGCGGTTCTACTCTCCCTCTCGATATCTCCACTTATCCTCATCAAGGCTCCTCATAACAGTCCTCATTAGACCTCATGTCCATTCAACCACTATGGGCACTTGAGCATTTAGTTACACCGATCCTTGTCTCTGGAATTCTATCATGAAAAGCATCAATAACGTAGACTCTCTCACCACACTCAAAGCACGACTCAAAACCTATTTATTCAGAAGTGTTTATTCCACATGATCTTTAAGTCTAAAATGAAATGATTATTTATCTCTAAAATGTATCCCAAATGATCAAGCCTGAGGCAACGATGGTAAGGAAAAACTCCATGAGATGATTTGAGGAGGAAACCAGGCTCAGAAGGTTCTTTATGCAACACTTTGTAGTCAAGCAGAATTGTGTAACCAAGAGCTCCAGAGATACTAACATTTCAGTGTCGTAAAAAGTTCATAATAGCCTGCTTCAGTGTCCGTCACACACATGAGTGTGAAGAAGATCAACAATAACTTCATCCTGGATTGTGAGTAAATCAGCAGCTCAGATGAACCTCACTGAACACTGACTGAACACTCAGACTGAATACAGACAGAAATACAGAGGAGTGAAGAGTCAAGCAGAAATCATCCAATCACAGCGTCCCATCACTCACACGTCATCAGTGTCCAGGCAGAGACTCAGATGAGTTTTACACACTGAGGAGGACTGATGTCTAAAACACAAACAGGGAAAGAACAGAAATGTTGTGAGAAAAAACAAACAAACAAACAAACAAAGAGATTGGTTTGTTTTTACTGAAAGCAGGAAAATGAACTCTAACATTAATTTGGAGAAAAACAGAAAATGTTATAAATTACGAACATACTTTACTAAATATTCTTTAAATTATAGTAATATTTAAAAGGTTTAATAAAATAAAGGGTTTATAGAAATAAGCAATTCGTAAAATGTTGCTCATTGTTTTTTTCTTGATATAAAAATGGCATCTAAAGAAAAAAAAAAATTTATGTGTCCAATTTTATGTTTTTATTATTAATATGCACATAATATTGTAATAAGATTAAAAAAATGAAGAATGTATTTATTCTATAAGCGACAGATTTAAGTAGTTTATCAGTAAACACGTCTCTGTGTCTCTTTTCCTGTGCATTAATCTAACTGTGTGTCACAGCCGTGTAGTTTAACTATGGCATGTTTTTATTTATTTACAATCTGCACTTTAAATCATTTTAAATTTCCCCAAAAGTATAAAATGACATTTAGTTATTTAACTCCACTGAAGGACTGATGAGGTCCAATCAGACGACGACATCCTCCATGATGTAAACTGTGTCTGTGTGAGCCTGAGAAAAGAGTCGACTGAATCAGAACACAGTGAGTCCAGAAAATCCCATAATGCAGTGCGTCAGAGTTCTGACCCTTCTGACTCCAACAGATTTAATATTTAAGAGTTATTTGTGATGGTTTGTAAATTGTTGCTAAAATCAGCGAGCTAATACAGAATCCATTTATATACTAGTGCAGCTAATTAATAGCCAGTGAGCTAACAGATAACATCTTTAATGTGGTGGATTTTTATAACAGTGACCTGTGAGTGTACGACAGCATGAATTAATACAGACAAACATACGGCTGCTGAAGTCTCTCATTGTTTCTCTTCCAATAATTTAGTATATATTAAAGAGTTATTACATAAGAACACATATATTATGTCTGTTTATTTTTTGTTGTTTATTTGTTTGTTTTTCCTTGAATGGTTTGTTCCATAGATGTTTGTTATATGTGGAAAAGCAATAAAAATTTGATCACAAAAAAAAAAAAAAAAAAAAGTTCATAATAGTCTTGACACTAATTCTTTCCTGCCAAAGTCTTTAAACATTCACCGATGAAGACCTACGCACAAAGCTGATGATGCAATGGCAGTTCAAAGGTGGTGTGAAAGTCTTGAAGTGGGTCTATCCACAGCAGGCCCATGGGTTACATGTATATCTATCCCAGCAGAGTGCACCACCAAGAGACTCCAAGTGAAGATAGGGCATCAGGATGGTCAGGTAGGTCTGAAGAGGACACTGGCCCAAGGAATGGTATCTTCACCCATACTCCAACTTTGAGGAGCCGACCTACTGTTCCTGTGGCTTTTTCTTTTCACCAGCCCTGGGGTTGGATGCCATGGTGCAAGAGATGTATACAATCTGTATGCTTTCCCCAATAGCTCTGTTCAGAGGGGTCCTAGCTGGGTTATGCCATGATAGATAATAAAGATGTAAAAAATATTCCAGGGTTCTAGTATGCTACTATTATTTCAGATGGTCAAAACAGTTTATATATTTTTGATGACACATATGTTTGATGTGATATCACACTTGGGCATTATTGTTGTTGTTTTGTACTGTTGATCTCTACAGCAATATACCAATAATGCAAAATAGTCTAAGAATGATTAGATTACCCAACAGCTGCAGCACAAAGGCTGGTTGTCATAAGATGTAAATTCCATAAAAACTACTTCATATGCCTCTGTGGTCTGTGATCTGGTTACATGATCAGTGTAAAGAACAATATAAAATAAAAAAAATGATAATGATAACTGGTATTGCAGAAGTTAGAAGTGCTGCCTCTTTACATTTGCTAAAGGAAATGCTGCCTTGAATGCTAAGTGAGGGAAAATAAAGCATGAGGAATCTTTAAATAACTTCAGTTGCATTGTGTGGCTGGTGAATGTCATCTTTGTCCATTGTCATAGCAGTCTAAAAGATTAATTCTATTACCTACAAATGTCCATTTAAGTTTATATTAATAAATAAATCCTCATACTGGTTCATAGTTCAGGGACTAAGCCTAAAATCCTTATTGGTGAGGTTAATATAGTAACACACAAGAAACATGGATTTTTGATAACACATTTTTGAATACATTTACATTTATGGCACTTGGCAGACATCCTTATCCAGAGTGACTTACATTTATCTAATTTAAACAGCTGAGCAATGGAGGGTAAAGGGCCTTGCTCAGGGGCCCAGCAGTGGTAGCTTGGTAACCTGGGTATTCAAATTCATGACTTTCCATTCAGTAGTCCAACACCTTAACCACTGAGCTACCACTAATTTAATTACTTCAAAAAGAGGTACAGTAGGTCTTTAGCCAGCATTTGAAGAGAACCTGTCACTTAGCTTTGAGGACATTTAGGGAAAGTTCATTCCATCATCTAGGCACAGTAACCTTGAGTCATACCTTTCTTAAATCCTGTCAACGAATGAGCTATAGCCTAAGTAAGGCATCAATGATGTGGTGCTTCAAAAAGGGAATTTTTTTCTTGATCATTTCATATATACAGAGTCATTCACTTCTTCAGTTATTCTCACCTTGTTTAGTCATTAATATTCAGGTGTCAAGCATGGTATGAATAAAGTGAGTGTTAACGAGACATTAACAGGATGCCTAGGATTGAACTTTATTGCTCAAGGGCTCAACAGTAGCAACTTGACAGTGCTTGGGCTTGAACCCTCAACCTTCTGCTAGGGAAACCCAGCAGCTTAACCAATGAGCCAGTACTGGAGCAATTAGGCTGTATCAATAGCTCTTTTAGATGAGCCACGATAAAATTGTGTTTTAATGTCTGCTCAAGCATGCAGACAAATAGGAGAAATGTTGTATCGACTGCTTAACACCCTGATATCCTGTTTGGATAAATTTAGACTTTGTGACAAAGTAATAGCATTATCTAAAACAGGTCAAAGAACCTCACACCTCCAGGGTCGGGGTTCGATTCCCGCCTCCTCCTTGTGTGTGTGGAGTTTGCATGTTCTCCCCGTGCCTCGGGGGTTTCCTCCGGGTACTCTGGTTTCCTCCCCCGGTCCAAAGACATGCATGGTAGGTTGATTGGCATCTCTGGAAAATTGTCCCTAGTGTGTGATTGTGTGAGTGAATGAGAGTGTGTGTGTGCCCTGCGATGGGTTGGCACTCCGTCCAGGGTGTATCCTGCCTTGATGCCCGATGACGCCTGAGATAAGCACAGGCTCCCCGTGACCCGAGGTAGTTCGGATAAGCGGTAGAAGATGAATGAATGAAGGTCAAAGAGTACATAATACATCTCTAGAATCTTGTGATGAGCTTCAAGTTCAGATATTTGTGTAATTAATTTGTCTTCAGTCTGGAAAAGTTGACATTTTGGGCCTTCAGTCCCTATTGCTCAGGTTTCTGTTATTATACTATTTTGTCAACTAAGCAAGCTTGAATATTACTGTTTAAATACCCCCACTAAAACATTTTGTTTATATATATATATATATATATATATATATATATATATATATATATATATATATATATATATATATATATATAATTATTATTATTATATACTATATAATATAATATATTGTTATATTATTTTATACCATCACATTTGTCTTAGTGGAAAAGATCGAACATTATTGGTAAAGCATTCATTATTTTGAACAGAGGGCTTTCTTTTTGTCCAGTTGTCGGCACTTGATCCAGTCTATCTGCCCCTCAGATAAAGATTCTCGAATGTCAGCCATATTTAAGAATGTAAGTTAATAAATACTTAAAGGGGCCAGGGTTTTTACCTTTTTTTTTGGCACCTTCTTATACAATTAGCTTTATGAATGAAATTGCCATATATCTACACTAATTGTTCATCCAGGGTCATTCAAGTCACATGTGAACTGCACACAGTCCAGTTGACTAAAGCCCCATTATAATTGGCTTAGCTATCTATCGCTAACACATTTTGTCAAACTCAAGTGCAGATATTTAACTGACATAGGGGCTAATTGGAGATCATTTGGGAGTCTTAACTGTATTACATTACAGAAGCTGACACTGAATCCAAGCTGTGTTTCACAGCAGTGATGTCACCAGAGTTCTCTTGTAGTGCATGATATTTACTCATATAATTAACATCACAGATTGATTTTCAAGTTATTAATATTATTTTTATAACAACTAAACCTTGATGATTCTCAGTGTAAAAAGTGGTGCTTTTTTCTCAAAGTAAATGATTCCGCAAAATCTGCACTTTGCTGCCCAAGTAATTGCCATGCAGTTTACATAACATAACAGCCCACAACATCAAGTCTCCACAGAACCCTGGGGCTTTTCAGACAACACAGGAAGCCCAGATTACCCACAGAGAAATAGCCTTACAAAAACATTATAAAAACTGTACACATTATAAAATCTCTTGAAGGTGAAGGGAGTAAGAGAGACCCCTACCTTCGGCTTCTTTTAGTATCAAAACACACTTGCTGATAATGTCAGGTCCCCACTCTATACTTGGAATGCTAACCAATAGCTACAGTCAAAAGTAAGGAAGTCCATATACAAGCACGATAGTAGTGAAACTGAAGTATAGCTCAAGCAGCAAGTCGTCTTTTCGTTTGATTTAATATATGAAGGATACAGTAGTTTATAATTACAGTTCACAATTTTTTGTTAATAGCTAAAGTATTATTTTGCTATTGCTCACCCCGAGGATTCATCCCTGGCAATAAGCTCCTTTCCTATATTTATCAAAAACTTTGTCAACTAAATGATAAATCTGATTTTTATTATATGGACAAATGTACGGATGCATAACCATCACATATGAGATTAACATGCAAGCTCAGTGGGCAAATTGTTGGCCTACTGGTCCAATGTCAGAAACACCTTGGCACCACTGTTCAATTCAGTTGTTCAACTACTCAGCTGGAAAAGTGAGCCAAATGTTAAGGCATCTACCTAAATGCATCCATTTGTTATAATACCTTTCAGTTGATTTTGGAGCAAATCTGTGGGGATTTGACTTTCCAGTCAAGATCATTAATAAGATCAGGCAGACCACTCAAGTTTATCCACACCAATTCTGGTAAACAATGTCTTCATCAAACTTTCTTAATTTGTGTACTTGAGTTTATTTAAAATACAAACAAGGAGACATACTAACATACAGGGCCGCCCCTGGCCAATTTGCTGCCATAGGCAAGATTTCACCTGGTGCCCCTGGAATCACAGACAATTGTGTTCCGATCATTTTGTTCATAAACTTAACAGGAAACAAACTGCACAGCTTTGTCCTGTTTTTCTTTATTTTGAAAATATTTTGGAAACACACACAAACTATATAAAAAAACTATATTACGGAGACCTTGCTTTCCTTGCCTTTCTTACAGCAATAAAATATATATATATATATATATATATATATATATATATATATATATATATATATATATATAATAAATATATAAATAAAATACTTCTCAGGTAATACAATATATACATATATATTAATAAAAATAATAATTTGGGCGCCCGGGCGCCCCTAGTGGTGGGCGGCGCCCTTAGCATTTGCCTATTCTGCCTATGCGCAGGGCCGGCCCTGCTAACATAGACCTTACAAAAAGGCTTCCTTTAAAGGTGGGGTGTATGTTGTTTGAAAGCCAATGTTGACATTTGAAATCACCAAAACAAGCACGCCCATAACCCAAATGGATCACACCCCGTATTGATAGCTCCGCCCACACATACACCAAACAAGTATAACCCAAGTATAACCCAGACAAGTATTATGGCGGAACCTGCTGGGGCAGCTGGCCGAGGGTATATTTTTATCAGTAAATGAACTCAGTGAGTAATACTATGCTAATACAAATGTGTTTTTGTAGTACTATAGTACTATAAATACAAATATATCTACCGTTAACTAATAGAAATAGTCTGGAACCTTTAATGTCCTGCCTTTCTGATATTAAAGCATGGCTGGCTTCTAATTTCTTATACAGTATCTTAACAAAAACAAGACGGCGGTTTTAGTGTTCGACCCTAGAGGAGCAAAGGGCGCAGCAGAGTTTAATCTTGGCCCACTGTCAATGAAAGTTAAAGAATGTGTTAAAAACTTGGGTGTATTTATTGATAGCTCTCTGAAGCTGAACACACAGATAAATCATGTTATAAAGTCTATTTTTTTTTTCATCTGAGAAATCTGGCCAAGATGAAATCTTGTTTGACATTTAAGAGTCTCGAAATTGCAATTCATGCTCTCATATCATCAAGACTGGACTATTGTATTTCGTTATATAAAGGAATTAGTCAAGCCTTTATCCTACGGCTGCAGAAGGTTCAAAATGTTGCTGTAAGATTATTAATGAATATTAAAAAACATGAACACATCACTCCGTCCCTGGTCTCCCTGCATTCGCTTCCTGTACAGTACAGGATTGATTTTAAATTACTTTTACTAGTATACAAATCTCTGCATGGCCTTGCACCATCTTACTTATCAGATTTATTAACTGAACATTAAACGGGAAGAACATTGACATCAACAACTCAAAATTTACTTAAAATTCCAAGGACCAAGTTAAGCCGGAAAGGGGATCGTGCATTTGTGGCAGTAGCACCTAGACTGTGGAATAGCTTACCCATGTACATCAGGGATGCTAATTCCTTACACGTTTTTAAAATACAACTTAAGACATATTTGTTTTCCATGGCATATCCCTCTTGTTGAAATATTTTTTTATTATTACTGTTAATGTGTGTATTGTTATTATTAAAATTGTATTTATTTCTTTTTTATACTTAGATGTTGTAAAGCACATTGGTCAACATGTGTTGTTTGAATTGTGCTATACAAATAAAGTTGACATTGACACTGACATTACTGTGTGTTGTACCGTGAAAGGTCTATCTCCGTTTCATGCGGAAGACGTTCAGTTCTCTCCAGCGCTGGAAAGCTGATCCTATATTAACACGGGTTCTACTTCTTGCCTTATCGTAAGCCTTTCTTCTCTTTCTTTCTTTGTTTTTATCCTCCATGTTAATGTTAAAATCACTTTCTGTTAATGTTCACACATGCACACTGAACACTCTCTCTGCCCATACTGACAAGACACGCCCCTTTCTACTCATTGGCTACATGTTAGTTTTGTTTTTGTTTTGTTTGGCGGCCCAACACAGTTTTCTGAAGCATTTCTCAAATAACGGAGACCCCACCTTAAAGGCTGTGCAAACCCAAATACCAAACAAAAATTCATACAAACTTTACATTAAAGCAATGTGTTGTATCCTAAAGCCTTACTAGCTATTTCTGCTAAATGCTGATTTTAATCATCTTTGTATTTTATAGTCTTTTTCATAAATACATGAAGCCATGATAATGTTCTTTGCTTTGTGGAACATGTTCTTTGCTTTTGTTTCATATGTAACCAGGTACTAAACATTTGCCAAGACTTCTTGGTTATTTGTTTGTTTGAGAATTTGTCAACAAATCTGAAGGGTGCTAACAATACTTTATAGGTGACTTCAAATATTCAAATATATTGAATGTGTAGACTGAAAAGACACCATTACATATAATCCAAAGGTTTTACCAACCTTCATCTAACAACATTCATTGAACGTAATTTTCATTTAAAGTATGGGAGCAGGAGACGACATTGGGCCAATATCTTATGAGTGTCTTGCTTTAGAAGGTGTATTATTTCAGAAAGCAAGTAAGTGCTATTGTCCAGTCGTGGCTGTCTAGCTGATGAGTAGCTAAAATTGTACTATGGTCTTATGATTGCATATTTGTATCTTTACAAGCTATGAACTATGAAGGTCAAGATAAAAAGCAAGGTCGGTACTTGTAGCCTTACTTTTATGCTTCATTTGTATGAACTCCAATGAGTTATTTGAATTCCTAAGGCTTTTACATTGGATTTGAGGTTGCACTGCATTTCCATTTTCTTTACTTTGCTGTGCGACTGGCCATTAGAAACATTAACTCATTTTTGGTGTGGTGAATGCTTAGTTCCAACGTTTTTTCCAACACACTGACATCAAAAAATGTATTTTGTATTAATTTTATACTATTCTCACCAGTGAATGCATCTTTTCAGTTTTGCAATACTTGGCACTCTGCAGTTAATCAGATGGTGTCTTGCTGAATGATACAGAATTCCATTTTCAAGGACCTTTTTTTAATCAAATATGTAAAACAACAAGGTGAGACTGACAGGTCAGCAATGTCAATTAAAAATCCTATTTCTGATTCATTGATAAACACACATGACTCAAAAATGTTGTGTACACACAAAGATCCAAGACCTTCCCATCAGATGGAGCCATTCCTGGCATTAGTAGACTCTATGATTTCATTTAAACCTTAAGTGTACAGTTTAGATAAAAGATATTACTTTATACTGCTAGCTGTCAAGGTGAAGCACTGACAAAGCTCTGGGAATAACCAAGGCAAGCTTGGGTCAGCTTCAGCCCAGAGGCACATGTAAGGACACTACAAAGGAGAAACACATAAAAGCATCTCATTTAATAAGTTCAGTCCCTTCCTTTTCTTGAGAGCCTTCAGGTTTTTAAGAGGAAACAACATCCAGAAAGAAACTGAGAACAAACTTAACTTAAATCTCACCCCTACTCTAGGAATTTAAGAAAAAGAAAAAGCCTTCATTATCACCACATATACATTACAGCACAGTGGAATTCTTTTCTTCACATACCCCAACTGAGGAGGTTGGGGTCAGAGTGCAGGGGCAGCTATGATACAGCGCCCCTGAAGCAGGGAGGGTTGAGGGCCTTGCTCAAGAATTTAAACTAATTCCACCCATTTCTGTAGAAATAATGAGCATGCCCATACCTACAGATTGTACCACTTCACAGTACTTCATAACCTGCCTGGACTCATAATACACATCATGCACCGTCTTTAGGGTAAACCAAGAATCATGGCTGTATTGGGAGTCAAAATGTGGACAGGCAGAGTAATCACTAGCATATCCACAATTATACATAGTAGAACTAAGGAACTAGATGTGCCGGCATTTCCATTATATCATGTTCAACATATGACAGTATTAAAATTTGCATTCATCTGGTGAGAGGTGTTATCAAAATTATAGTGCAAAGAGAGGAAGGAATTACTAAGGGTGTCTTCGGAGATGCGGAGATTAATTTAACTGAGAAACTTTTAAAAATTCATTGAAATCTACATGTCACATCTCTGGAAGATATAGCACCAAGGCTCTCGGGTGCCTGTAACTTCTCAGTGTTCGATGTGTCTTCAGGCTTTTGGAAATGTAGGTGGTTATTATCAGTACAGAATTAACTACCTCGTAAATCCAGTGAGCAGATTCTGTTTTAAGATTCTTTCTTTAGGGATTTCTTCAGCACCCAATATGGTCCAGGGGGAAATGAGCAGACTGTCATATGGACTCAGGGACACAGTTGTAGTCATGAATGACATCCTTTTCTTTGGGAAAATTCATTTAAGAAGAGCATGATGTTCATGAGCACGAAGAGCTCCAAGCTGTTCTTTGAGGTCAGGACTGACACTGAAATGTGACAAATGTCACGTCAACAAATCAGCGCTCTAGTATTTCAGAACACAATCAGCAGTGAAGGAATCAAGACTGATTTAAGCCTGATTTAGTGTGGTGCCCAGTCTTACAAACGTGGCCAGCACCCGAGTCCTATCAGATGCTAGGCATGATAAATTAGCTTGACAAATTTGTGCCTTGCATGCCTACTAATCGTTTATCTATGAATAAACTGAACTGAAAAAAGATTGTGTGATTGAGTGACTCTGGAAAGATGGGCAAATGTGGTGATTTTGTGTATCTTTATCACCTTTATGATGGGAAATATGAGTTGTCACACATTATATAGTACAATTAGTACAAATCTGGCAGAGCCGTAAAATGTAGTAACATTGACATGGACATTTACAGCAAAATTGTGAACCTGTCCTTAAACTAGAGATGGCCCTTGATGAGAAGTTATGACTTCTTCCATTTTGAGTAAGAACAAAGGGGTTATTCTGTTATCTGTATAAATTCCCATCAGCTACTTACCATTAAATTTGATGAACAGAATACTTTACAGAATACTGTATTTTCTATATACAACATCTACCCTATGTCAAATAATCACCACAACATACTGTATCAATCCCAGTCACATGACACTAATGATAATAAATTGAACACAACATAGTTGGGTGACACCGAAATCCATATACAGTATATGCTATATCTAAACTATATATTATATTGTTATTTAGATTATAGGAGAAACTCTGGGTCACTTTTGCTTTTCAGTCTCAGAGCATATTTTCAAATTTATTTATTTATTTTCAAAAATATTCAGATTCTGATATTTCGATATTGAGATGTCTACCTCAATAATATGCTTGGTCTATAAAAATGATTGAAATGACTCATGTAAGGTACCATTTTTTAATAATACGGGCTCATAAGGTCTCGTTATTATTTATAGTCGTATGTCAGCGTGCTCATGATCTGAGTCATGAATTCACTTTTTGTTTAGTGAACTTGAGGGAGTTCTGATTCTCTTTTAGATCTCCATATTGTTGTGATGTTTACTCAGGTATGATGACATGTAAAGTCAAATTGTTGATATATGATTTATAAAAAGAGTCCAAATGACAATCTCTCCTTCCAACCTCCTTCTTTCCCAGCCTATTTCATCGGAGTCGGGAAGGTAACCTCTGAGCCTTTGATGAATGGCTTGTCTCCACCAGGGTCTGCTAGATGAAACGGACATCCTCCTTCACCTTTCCCTCAGCATTCAGTGATAAGTCTGCTATAAGTGATATAGGACATCAGCCTCTGCCTTTTTCCTACACCCTCTTGTTCTTTTTCCTTAGAATGTCTAACTCTCAATTCATCATCAAGTCGCCTTGCTTCTTGTTTTGAAACCATGCTGAAAGGTCACACTGAACTTGTGTAGTCACAGATTTGGTGAGACGCAGAAAGAGTAATCCTTGCTGGATTTGACAGCTGTAAATTGCCAGTCTTGCCTTAGCCACTGTGTCCTTCTGGAAGTTTGTGTCTTATATTAGTCAGGCTTACAGAGACCAGACCTTTTTGCCAACACTGAAAAGAAAACGTTAGAGCACTTTGTTATATAACATATGTCTGGTACATCTAGACATTTTTAATAGTGATGGAACAACTTTTACACAGAGAACAATACGCTTCAATCTGAAATTTGGGCATGAACAACTGGCCAAATCAGAAATCTTGAAAACAAGACAAAACAGATATCAGCTTTGTGAGCTAATTAAAGTAGACTGAAGAACAAGTTGGAGTATCCTGATATAAGGCATTATAAGTCATGAAAGGATGAACTGGGAAATATTTGAGTAGAATTTCATCCAAAAAAGGGACTGGGGAGATGATGGTCTTCACCTCTCCAGGACATTTAGACAGGATTCGTTATTTATGTACTGTACATTTATTTTAATGAAGTAGTCATTTGAAATCTGTTTATGCGGATGATACATACATTTTGTTCAGATTTATAAGTACTAAGTAAAATAAATGTGTTTCGTTACACAGACAAATTAAATAAATTACCATATTTCTTACAGTACTTACCATATTTGTCTTCACGGTACAAATGGTTAGAGCTTTGTATCATTTTCTTGTTCTCCTGAAATAATGAGGGTAAAACACTGGAATTCCTTATGTTTATTTTTATCTTGTACAGATTAAAATTCTTACATTAAACTTGACAATCTAAATGTTAGCTTTACTGTCATTGCTTAAGTCTACAAATGTGTCACTATGCAAACAGTGTCACTGATTGTATCTAATACTGTATACAGACAGACAGATAGATAGATAGATAGATAGATAGATAGATAGATAGATAGATAGATAGATAGATAGATAGATAGATACTTTATTCATCCCAGTGGAAAATTCACGCATTCCAGCAGCATCCACAAACTTGTGTGTGTATATTATATTGTGCATACAATATTTTCTAAATAATTATTATTGCTATTCCATAATGTTATTCTTGCAAAATCATGAATGCCACATATTTTGCTCACTTTTGCATAGCAGACTCTCTTCTTTAACATGTCTTTGTTACTGTTCTTTCCAAACATCAGTCATGTTGGCTCTAAAAATGAAAGAATAACTGAACCATTCATAACCCTTAGCACAATTAGCATTTTATTATCCATCACAGTATGAAGTGCCCCCACTGACCTCACTGACACCCCCACCACCATCACCTTATCCACATCCTGTGCACTTATTGCTGCTCTCATCAGTACCTCCTCATTCTTCTTACCATGGCAGAGCTGACCTTTGCCATTCCCCATTTTCATTAGTATGACAATCCTGTCCTGTCACATCTGCCTTGTGCATGTTCAGGGCCGTGAGCATGACATGATTCCTTTTGCAAATGTTGTGTGTGTTTGTAAGAGAAGCAAAAAGGTTGGTTATTATTGCCACTTTAACCACTTTAATGCCTATCTATGGTGATCATACTTGTGATTACAATTTATCAATATCAGCGCTGACAAAATCAACCAAGTGTTACTGTAAAACCATCTGTAAGCTTTTAGCCAATACCAAAACACAAATAAAGTGTAAATGCAGCAATAATAATAGGGCAAAACGTAACACAATACACTCATATAGTCATCTGGCTGTGTGGCATTTTAAACAAAGGACTAAGAGAGAACTAAAATATATCGATATTCCAATAGACCTAAACAAATAGCCTATATTCATACTGTACATTAAAGAGGTTAGCCTGCACATTTTTACATATAAAAAAATGACCATTAATAATAACACCTACACTTACTTGCATGCAATTATCTAATCAAGTGGCAGCAGCTCAGTGCATAAAATCGTGCAAACATTCCAAGATCACTGTTAATCTTCACATCACACATCCGAATAGAGAAACAATGTGATTTCGGTGCCTTTCAGCATGTCATGTATGATGGTTTCCAGTGTTTATAGTATAATAATAGTTATAGTAAATATACTGCTGAGCTCCTGGAATTTTCATCCACAGCCCTAGTATCTCTAGTGTTTAACACAGATTGGAGCAAACAGTTCTACCTCTTGTTCATGAGAAAGAAGAGAATGGTTTGTATAGGGTGAGCAGAGAAGCACCTCACAAAACTTGCTGATGCTATGGGAACACTTCTTTGAGGAAGTTGTGTCTGAAGCTCTGTGCGCACATACTGGAATTTAATGGCTCAGATAGAACATGTGACGAAGGGATTATGCGCCAACGAGTCCAGTGGTGATCTACTTCACATTACTCTAGCTTCTATACTCTAGCCTGGGGTGTGGCAAGCAATGCAGTGTCTTGTTCCCTTTTGTAGAAACTCAATGCTGCATCAAGGCTGATGACTTTGCCAAAGGCTGTGAAAGAGAAAACCCTGAGGTGGGGTCCACATCTAGGTTATAAAACCTGATAAAGGCATGAGAAGAGGACCATCTTCTGCACTAACCCAAACAGAGGGACCAAACCCAGACAGTCCTGTGGAATGATATAGGCTCTCATCTCAAGGCAGTTTAAGTTTCTTGAGAGATAAGACTAAATGATCCATCAAAAGAGTCCTGTGATGATGATATGCGCTAGTGTGGGAACCAAGGTTGGAAAACTGTGTCCACATAAGAAGAGTAAAAAGCCCATGGTACAGAAACCTTATGAACCATTAGGGGATGCCTGTGGGGATAAAAGCTCTCACCACTGAGCCAGAGCTGGAATGGGGTTGAGCACACTCTGTGGCTCAGCAACAGAGAGGCTTTGGCCTAGCAAAATAGCTTTCACTGCTGATAAGTTGGAAGCCACCCAAGCAGGAGACAGATGTGCTTGCATTGTGGTGGAATCCCAAACTATCCCAAGAAAAGTGGTTCTCTGAGAAGGACATAGAACACACTTCTCTACCTTCAACCTGAGGCCTAGACCTGAGACCTGAGACCTCATATATGCAAGCAGAGCATCTCGATTACTGGTTGCTTTAGCATTCAACTGGGCCAAAATATAGAACACAATACAAGTAAGCTTTGCCCCCTGCTCTGGCAGGATGTCTATGTGAAAATAGTCGTCTTTGAGGTTGATTGTCACAAACCAGTCTTCAGACCTGAGCTTAAGTGTGAGCATCTTGAACTTGAAAGTCTTCAGGGTACAGTTCAGGGCCTGCAGGTCCAAAATTGGATGCAGCCCCCATCTTTCTTGGGAACAACAAAAAACTGGCTGTAAAATCAGGAGTCCCAATCTGGGAGATGTCCTATGTCCTTTGCTCCGATGTGGGAGAAGTTCCTCGTGGAGGAACATGGCTTGGTGTTCACCAATGACACCCAACACACCCAGAAACAGAGGAGGACAGGAGGGGAACTGGATCCTGTACCCCTTTACTATGGTGTCTAGGACGCAATGAGACACACCTGGCAGAAGGTGTCATGCTACCAGATTCTCTGAAAGAGGTGTCAACCTCATGCTTATTTCCCTGGTGCACTGAAACTGCTGCCCACGGATGGACGTTCCTACAAACCCTAGCCCTCGGGAATCAGGATTCCTTCTTATCCCACCCGGCAGAGATGACAGACCTAAGGCCCTGTCAGACAACAGGTCTTCGCAGACCCGCTGTCAGGCGTAACTGGGTTCCCCCAAAAAAAATAAAATAAAATAAAAAAAATGATGGCAATACTCGCAAAGATGTAAAAGTGTAAATGTGCTGTTTATTTTACAGTGCCCAAGAGGTGAATACAGACACAACACTATGTACAAAAGTAACAAAGGAGCAAAACTGTGAAAAACAAAAGAAAAATATAAATGTATATATAAGTCCACTACTTTAAGACAGACAAAAGAGATTGCTCACGGCACCACACTTGCACGCTCGCTAGCCAGGTAAAACTCCCCCAGCTCTGTCTCTGGGGAGCCTTCTTATAGGCCAAGCCCCGCCCCTTTTAGTTATGACCATCATTAACACAAGAGGTAAGTAAACAGGTAAGTATGTACATTTACACAACACAACACAATTATATATATATAAACATATATCAACGAAATATTTATAGAAACCAAAAGGTGATCAAAATAACAAACACAAAAGATAAACAAAAATAATAAACACAGAATAATAATATCTAATTTAATTACCCCCCCTGTAACAGACAGGATAATGTACGAGCCGGCTTCCGGCTGCTTCACACCGACACGCCCACTCACAGCGGACCTGGCGCTATTATTCCAGGCCACTGGTGGCGCTCGGGTTCGACTGGCCGATGATGGAGAAGCAACGCAGAAGACCGGCAACACAGACGCTGACAAACGCTCATAACAGGTAAGTATAGACACAACAACAGGACAAAACATCAAATGAAAGACAAAGCTAATGTGTGTGTATGTGCTGCACGGACCAACGGGCCACTCTGTCACAGGTACTCTCATACCTGACGGGCCTGCGCCTGGGCATGCTGACTGGCCTTTCTAGCCTTTGACAGCGGGGCTTGGGTTGAAACACTCACCATTTTTTCCACTCTGAGTGAGCTTGGAGTGGGCTGAGATTCACCACCTTGAGGTGTTCCACAAAGCCTGACACAGACAGCAAATTACAGTACTCTCTTCCGGCTTGGGAGAAATCGCCAAATGAGTTTCCAATTTGAAAACGGAGAGGTTGGAGTCAAGAGAGCACAAGAGACAGGGAAGGACCTGTCTCTTGTTCCACTTCGGTAACTCAATCTGAGAACCCCATGATCGAATCTGTTGCACCACATCGAGAGCCGACCTGGCATGTTCTTCTCCCAAACAAAGAATGCAAAAGATTTTTGTCATGTGTCCTTTTCTGAGCAATTAAATTGGCATGTATGCACACAAAACTTCAGAAACAACTTCCTTAAAGAAGTCTTCCCATAGCATCAACCATGATGCCACATTGAGTTCCCTTCAAAAGAGACCACAACATATTTACTACAATTAACTGTCACATTCATGAAAGATATTAACATTTAGAAGAAAAATATGTAGAAATCCACACAGAACTGATGAACTTGAGGTTATAAATTTTATAATGTATGTAACTTATTTTTACCTACAAATATCCTGGTATATTGCATATTTGCATGACATGTTGTCACTAACACCTTCAATAAGCTCTTGAAATTCTTCCTTTACATTACATAAAAGAGCTGGTCTTACTTTGGTAGTTACTCTTATATCTCCTACAGATATTATGATGTACTAGAAACACACTGACATACAGTATTAATCTGCCCTATTTTCTCTTTTCACTTCCCTCCTTTCTCATACATATAGACAAAAGTTACACAGCTAGACAAAAGTAACATTTCTTCTCAGAGGAAGATCCTGAAACAGCTCATGCAGGCAGAGCTGAGGTTCTAATTCTCAGAGAATTTTAATACTCAAGACTGTGTGAAATTTTTTTTTTCATAAGCAAACGCAGACAAGAAATGGCTCTCTCCTGGATTTCTGAGAGAAGGCCATAGTCACCTCTTCCCTCTGATGTGCACACAATCACATTGTCCTTTATTGATAAAGTGCTGAAATTATTCTGGCTCACTATTATTGAATTGAGGCCAGGAATCATATTCAAATGAGAATTGTCATTGGCACATAGCAGATCCTCTTTTTTATCACCTTTTTGATAAAGTTAGCACTGAATGCAATGTGGTTATGTAGATTGTTTTATTTATAAGATCAGTCTTTCTTGAGCGATTTGACATTATGTGAGCTTGCGTATTAGATGTTCGGTAAAATTGGTCAAATATTCCTATCAGCATTATGCAATGGATTTTTTTTATGGAAAAGTTTATTATTACTGGGAATAGTTATTATAAAATAACATACTGTATACTGTAGGCCTCCTCTTACTTCTGTAAGGAAAAGGAATATAATATTTGGTATGCCACGTACTGTAGTCATTTCCACCGTGTGGGGTGGTGACTGATGACTTTTCCAAATTTTTCTTTTTTTTTTGCCTACATTGATGTCTTATTTTTAATTAAATTTGCTACAGGCAGTGCAAATCACATGCATTTTTTAAACCTGAGGTTATGTAAGATAAGGTAAGGTGAGATATTTTAGTCATTGTATATAATTTATTGTGACAGCGTAATAGATATTGCGTCATTGGGCAGGCGTGGCCTACTTGATAATCTAACCCTAACCGTAGTTTTTGGTTGTTTATTTGTTTTTTTAAATAGCTTAACTGTAAGATAATAAAGCATAATAGATATTCATTCATTCATTCATTTTCTACCGCTTATCCGAACTACCTCGGGTCACGGGAAGCCTGTGCCTATCTCAGGCGTCATCGGGCATCAAGGCAGGATACACCCTGGACGGAGTCATAATAGATATAAAATATAAAATCTACCTGTATGACTGTTTTGTCCTTCATTATCCACCGTAGGTATACTCTTTTTTTTGAAAGAGGGCATTTTTCCAAGACCTCCAGAAACACCCACTTTACATCGTGGTAATGAAACCTCTGGAATTTAGTGAATGCCACACTAAGACAGCAACAAGGATACTTAATCCCAACACTTGGGAGTTTTTATTTGCTTTATTTGGGAAAGTAAAATATATACAAGAACATAATGAATATAATGCAATGATTTTTATTTAAATATATATTAAGGTGTATATATTGCACCCAGCATAAACACATAAAAAGCATACTGAAGTGTATACGGTGACCTAAATATACAGTGTAAAGTGAACTGTAGTGTTTATTAACAGAAAAAAGTTTCTAAATCCACTAATTATCTGAAAAGGAGGACAGATCCACTCTTCGCCAAACACCTCGGCAAGTCCCTCACTGGTTTTAGGTCCTGAAGTATTTAAACAGTCCACGAACATTGGACCCTTCCAGATTCAGTTTGTATAAGTTCTAAACCTTGCTGTTTCTTTTATGTACTTTAAACTATTGATCTGTGTATGTAAGAATGCAGTGTATATAACCAGTGTTTAAAAATGAACAAATTATGCAGGTTAAAATATGTTGTTGTTCTCTTTTTCATCTGCTCCCTATTCTGGGTTGCCACAGCAGATCATCAAATCCACATATTTGGGACAGGTTATATGCAGGATGTCCTTCCTGATGCAACCCTCCTATTTTATCCATGCTTGTGACCGGCACTGAGAGTTAAACTCAGAGCACAGGATCCTGCTGCTAGATCACCAGAGAACTGCTGGTTAAAATATATGAATTATAAATCTTTAACACAAAGAATAGAATAAATATTTTTACACCATGTATAAGTTACAAGTGTATAAGGTTATAAGTATATTTTATTTGTTAAGTAGTATTGCTTTAATAATAATGACATTACTGGTGTACTAACTTTTTAGCAGAGGTGGAATACAAAACTATCTTTTGCAGTGGCTGGATTTGGTCTGTGAATCCCATTTTCCATTTATACCGAACTTCTGATATTTTACATCAGATTCTCAGACACATTTAGTTTCTTTAATCTGTTTTGTTATTTCTCCTTTTCCTTCTGAGCTTTATGTTATTTTCTTGTTTGTTCCCCAGGCTCAAAAATCACATTTTTTTACTTTTGACAAAAAAATCTAGCTTTACAATTTTTAACTCCTAAAACAAAGACAAAGTCATCTCTCAACAAATAATACTTTGTGATCTCAAACACTCAGTATAACCTTCTAATGGAATTACACAAGGTACTGTATATACAATCTATGTGTGTGTGTGTGGTTTTCAGTTGTACTATTACTCCTTCCAGTGTTACAACTGAATTCAAAGAAAATCATTCAAAGAAATCATTATTTGAGAAATAGCATAATTTAATTAGAAAATGTACAGCATTACGTGGAATGGAAAAAAAATGTAATTTATTTGGAATTTCTTATCAAATAAAAACAGTTCTTATTAGTTGAATTGGTTTTTTTTTTTTTTAACACATTAAAACTGCTTATTAGAATTACTAAATGGGTCTTGGTGTTCTCCCCTATATTATATGCTTGTAGGCTCCTATATAACTGATTCAGAGGCTGCCTCTATCTTTGGAAGTCTAAAATTGCACACTGACTGTGCCATTAGTGAGGTAATTGTTTAGCACTGTAGGCAGGACTATATGCCATTGCTGGGACACTGGGGAGTTCGACTCTGGCTATTTGCTGCTTTCCATTCGGCAGGAAGGATAATTCAGTCTGAAGATGCAGGGCCTTCCAAGCTATCTCAAGCAGAGAGCAATGTCAGCAGGAAACTTAAAGTCCTATGCTAACGAGAACCATGCTATGATGCACAGTTTATGGTTATTTTTTTTTACTAAATAAAAAGGTTTGGAACTCCATAAAAGACAGAAGACTTTTTAGTACAAAACCCATTATATCTGAAAGTTTTTTTGTGTACTCTGTTATTTTATTAAGCATTAAATTGTATAACCACGTTAATTATAAAAAATAATCCCTGGGGGTCCAGTGGCAGGATCTCGCACTCTCAGCACCACAGCCCATATTTGTATCCCAGGGAAGGAACAGCCCCAGCAACTGATGGGTTAACTTTCAGAGCTGGTCCCGAGCTCAGATAAAATGGCAGGGTTGCATCAGGAAGGACATCTGGTGTAAAACCTGTGCCAAAATCAAATGTGTGGGTTGAATGATCCGGTGTGGCGACCCTGAACAGGGAGCAGACAAAGAATCAACCTGCCTGGGATTTTTACCTGCAGAGACATTAGTTTGACATGAACTATACATTAACATGAACTACACATTAACATGAACTACAAATTTACATGATCTACAAATTAACATAAACGACACATTATCATGAACTACAAATTTACATGATCTACAAATTAACATAAACCTCACATTATCATGCACTACAAATTATCATAAACTACACACTAACATGAACTACACATTAACATGAACTATAAATTAGCATGAACTATACATTAGCATGAACTATACATTAGCATGAACTACAAATTAGCATGAACTACACATTAACATGAACTACACATTAACATGAACTACAGATTATCATGAACTACAATTTTACATGAACTACAAATTATCATAAACTACACATTAGCATGAACTAAACATTAGCATGAACTACACATTAACATGAACTAGACATTAAAATGAACTACACATTAAATGAACTACACATTAACATGAACTACAAATTATCATGAACTACACATTAACATGAACTACACATTAACATGAACTACAAATGAGCATGAACTACAAATTATCATAAACTACACATTAACATGAACTACACATTAGCATGAACTACACATTAACATGAACTACACATTAACATGAACTACAAATGAGCATGAACTACAAATTATCATAAACTACACATTAACATGAACTACAAATTATCATAAACTACACATTAACATGAACTACACATTAGCATGAACTACAAATTAGCATGAACTACACATTAACATGAACTACACATTAACATGAACTAGACATTAAAATGAACTAAACATTAACATGAACTACAATTTTACATGAACTACAAATTATCATAAACTACACATTAACATGAACTACAAATTAGCATGAACTACAAATTAGCATGAACTACACATTAACATGAACTACACATTAACATGAACTAGACATTAAAATGAACTACACATTAACATGAACTACAAATGAGCATGAACTACAAATTATCATAAACTACACATTAACATGAACTACACATTAGCATGAACTACACATTAACATGAACTACACATTAACATGAACTACAAATGAGCATGAACTACAAATTATCATAAACTACACATTAACATGAACTACACATTAGCATGAACTACACATTAACATGAACTACACATTAACATGAACTACAAATTATCATAAACTACGCATTAACATGAACTACACATTAGCATTAACTAAACATTAACATGAACTACAAATTATCATGAACTACACATTAACATGAACTACACGTTAACATGAACTAGGCATTTTTGTACATGCCCTGAACTTTGCCTGATTTGTAGATAACTATTTTGTTTGCTTGTGTTTGTCATAATTAACTGTTTCTGGATTTGCCTTCATTTCACAAATGTTGTCACTTTTATATATTACTGTTTGTTATATAGATATTGTTTCTGTGTGTGTTTGTCTTTGATATGAGGTCACAGGTGGAGCTTCTGTGTTTATACCTGTTTTATTACCCATCCTGAGGCATCCAGAAATTGTATCAGCTCAGATTGTCTTCTGTGCCATGAAGATTTTGGACCTTCACTGATCAGACCAAGTAAAGTAAAGACACAGATAAGACCAACCCTGTGAGGATCCTGAGACATCTAGAGATTTACCAGCTCCAGTTGGCTTCAGGAGGTATTCAGACATTCTAGGATGAGATGCCAACTCCATGTGGTCTTTGAGGACAACAACCTCCTCATCAATACATTTATCAGATTGTATATTTATAATCAGACCCTCCAGTGTCACCCATATGAGGATGAGGTTCACTTTTGAGTCTGGTTCCTCTAAGGTATTTTTTCCTCCTCACAGTCACCTCAGTCACCTCGGGCTTGTTCATTGGGGATAAATACAAACACATTTAAATATATCTAATATTAAACTCTTAATTTTGGATTTTTGTATTATATTAATCTTTATATTAACCTTTTGTTTTATGTTTATGTTCTGTAAAGCTGCTTTGAGACAATGTCCATTGTTAAAAGTGCTATAGAAATAAATTTGAATTTGATTTGAATCTGTGTGAGTTTCAGTTATGTTACTGTGTGATTTTTCTCACCTTCAGTATGAATTCTTCTGCAGTGTAAACAATTCCACACACACAGAGCGTGCACTCACCCATACGTCTCCTGACTGGGCAACACTGTCCCCAGCAATCCCACGTGGCGCACACACACACACACCATTAAACAAATAGACCGGCCATTCTCTGGACCAATCAGACGTTCCTTCAACACCTCCAGTCACTGTATGGCATTTATCATAATATAGGTTAGAGGAGTAGGCATTCTTCACGTCGACGCAGGAATGATTCACTGATCTAGGGCCACTTAGTTTTAGCTGTATGTCGTACCTGCTAGCCATGCAACGGTCTCAAAATAACTTCAAGAAGCAAGTTACAAACATCCATCTCGATCATGCTGCAGTGGAAGCGGTCATGACTCGAGTGAAAACTATCAACAAGATACTATTCATAGTAAAAAAATAAGAGTCTAAACATTTTGTAAATATATTGCTATATTGAATTTTGATACATACTGAATATATGTTCCACCGAAATATATTACTAGAAAATATACTTTTATTTAAAATCTAGATTAAAATGCAGAACCTACAGATTGAACTACTCACCTAGAGTTAGCTAAAAAATTATATATAATACGTGGAAAATAAAATGATAATTTTGGGAGGTGTCTATAAAAAAATTAAAATTAAATCTAAACCCATATCACATATGGTATCATTTCTGTACGCTCTCTTTAAGGGTCACTCATGGAAAATAGTCACAAATGTCTTGCTGTTAGGAATTCTTTACACAAAATAATTTAGGAAACAAACCACAATGAGAATGAAATGACAGGGATTCTCTTAATTCTCAGCAAATTATACAGGAAATAGTCATTCATTCATTCATTCATCTTCTACCGCTTATCCGAACTACCTCGGGTCACGGGGAGCCTGTGCCTATCTCAGGCGTCATCGGGCATCAAGGCAGGATACACCCTGGACAGAATGCCAACCCATCGCAGGGCACACACACACTCATTCACTCACACAATCACACACTAGGGACAATTTTCCAGAGATGCCAATCAACCTACCATGCATGTCTTTGGACCGGGGGAGGAAACCGGAGTACCCGGAGGAAACCCCCGAGGCACGGGGAGAACATGCAAACTCCACACACACAAGGTGGAGGCGGGAATCAAACCCAGACCCTGGAGGTGTGAGGCGAACGTGCTAACCACTAAGCCACCGTGCCCCCTACTACAGGAAATATATTATCTTATATAATATATTATGTCTTATTTGTTCAGAAAAATTAAAAACCGCTATCAGTTCTGAATTATTTGTGCTCTTTCCTCTACACTCACTGTCACACTTATCTTACACTCAGTGGTCAAACTACTTCCGCGCCCTTGATCATAACCAAATTTGAGCTTCTCAAGTCATTTACATTGTCATTTACACCATATATACAGTAGCTGTTGCAGTACACAGTGAAATGAGACAACGTTTCTCCAGGATCAGGATCATGAAGCTACATAAAACAAAGACAGGGCTAAGGACTTAGTAAGTAGTCCTAGCCACATAAAGTGCATCTGTGCAACCTGGTGCAAACAGTGCAGGACAAGACAAACAAGACAGACCATACAGTACAGGACAAAAGGCAGTGCAGACAAAAAGTTACAAGACAATACAAAAAGTACAAAAAAATACAATACACAAAAGACAATAAACAGTAAACAGAAAAAGCGCCAACTGACCAGTGTAAATACTGTATGTGAATACTGAATGTTCAAACAATATTTTGTGCAGTAACATTAGAATGAACACAGTTTCTTAGCAGCAGGTGCTTGAGATAATATATAGAATTGTGCAAAAACAGCAAATGACTGAAATATTGTACAATATGTGCAAAACGGCTGAAATGTTGGACAGTTTGTGAAAAAAGTGTGCAAAACAGCATGTAAACAGTTTGATGGACACGATACCCTCTGAGAATTACTACTACAAGTTTATCAAGGAAACCCAAAGTCCAGAACAACTCAGGAACATCCACAACTATTCTTCTATCCTGTTAAAATCATATTTAATTAATAACAAAATATGTAAAAGTCTCCTTTTTAACCTTTAAATGTAATTGTCATGACAAGTTTTGAAAACTGAACTTGTACATTTAAACATTTTCAAAAAATATACTTCAACAAAGCTTGAGTTTACTGGTGGTTTTAAGGCAGCAGCTGAACTTTCATTTCTGAGTTTAACCATCCGGAAATTCCTCAAGTTGTGATTTATTCCCACTCTGTACAAACCATTTTTTTGTTATAATTCAGTTCTCTGCACAATAAAATGAAAACATCACAACTGCTTTTTCACAGTTTTGATAATGTAATTTCCTCTAGTAGATAATAGAGTTTACCTTTCTGTATTTAGCTATTTTAAATGATTAGCATGTAATTTTAGGTACAATTTCAAGCTATTTGTGATGCTGGACTAACTATTATCACCTGACCTTGAACTCACTCAACTGTTCCCTGTAGTCCATTGTTTACAGTTATATAGCTCAGATTTACAGTTCTATGTGCTTTATGAAGTGCCTTTAGAGAAAAGAAAAGAGCAGCAAAGGGTCAGTGTCAGCATTTTCGCCTGGGAACCATGCTGTGATGCATGGACAAACTATTCTGCACCCTGGGAGACGTTTCTGCTCCTGCGCTTTGTTTCTATTAGTGATTTTATTTCATATCTCCTTCTTTTGGAAAATACTGCATCATCATATTGTCCCGTTCTCAGGGGAGATATTGTTTTAAATGATTGTGAGTCATTGTTTTAGTAGGAGGTGGAGTTGAAGTGCTCAAAACCCTTGAGTGCAATATCACAATCCAGGTATTGACAATCTACTGAACAAAGCTGCAGTGCAGGAGCAAAAATGTGCATCTGCAGTAAAGAAGTCTCACATGTCAAAACTTGAAATAAGAGATCTCTCATACTTAGTAGTTTTCATCTAAAAATGTATACCACGTTGTATTGAATTTAAAGTGTCAGTCATTTAAGGAAGACAAATGTGTGTGTGTGTGTGAGAGGGAGAGAGAGAGAGAATTTCTATATATACGATCATTACAGTCTGTACTGGCTTCTTGCTTAGAGAAAAAACAATGTTTGCCAAGCTGTATCTGTGCTAAGGGTTTACATCCAAATAACGGTTTTGTTACTAAAGACTCATCTAATCTAAGTCACTGAGTTGTTACTGTGACAAATTTAATTAATTTCCTTTTGTTCTCTGTGAGTGACACCATTCCATTGTTCCCCTCTAGCAAGCTATCTGAACATTATTCTGTGACCTGATGTCCTTATTTATCTACCCAGCTTCCATCTATATGAGATATTATTCTTGTTGGGGAAGTTTTCACAGTCACCTCTGAAGCGTTAAAAAAAAATCTACCAACAAATCCAGAATAAAGGAATATCAAGGGACCATCTTCAAAGATCACTTTGTTTTGCAGTGCTATCTCTTTAAACAGCTGCTACTTCAGACTTTACAGTCTGTTATATGTAGCGGTATCTTGCAGGGGATCTGCGATACAGCTGAACATCTAGGTTGTCTGCTTAGCAACTCTTCTGATAAACCTGTCTAAATTTCACCATATAAGGTAAGAATTTAAGGTCGGTTTTGTTTGGTGTGGAAATCAAAAGCACCCAACATGCAAACTACTCTCAAATGGTCTAAAAAATGGTTTTCTTTAAAGATACACTTAAGTGGACTAGAACAAAAACTAAGCTTCAGGGTAGAGTTTCGAATGAATTATGTCCAGTCCTGAGCAGAGAGTTTGTCCAATCCCACCCACTTCCATATCTATTTTTACTTTCACACACCTACAGAGTTTTCTAATGGATTTACCTTGTATTATACACTCACTCACTCTCACTCATTTTCTACCGCTTATCCGAACTACCTCGGGTCATGGGGAGCCTTTGCCTATCTCAGGCGTCATCGGGCATCAAGGCAGGATACACCCTGGACGGAGTGCCAACCCATCGCAGGGCACACACACACTCTCATTCACTCACACACTCACACACTACAGACAATTTTCCAGAGATGCCAAACAACCTACCATGCATGTCTTTGGACCGGGGGAGGAAACCGGAGTACCCGGAGGAAACCCCCGAGGCACGGGGAGAACATGCAAACTCCACACACACAAGGCAGGGGCGGGAATTGAACCCCCAACCCTGGAGGTGTGAGGCGAACTTGCTAACCACTAAGCCACCGTGCCCCCCTGTATTATACACAAATATATAAAAACAATATTAAACCACAGTGATTTAAAGCCCACTTCATAGATGACGTGTAAAACACATCGTCACCACATCCAGCTCATTTCCCTGTTAATCAATTCTTTCTTTCGTGATCTTCACATCTGACCATGAGAATAAAAACATTCCCCTCCTATGACTTTTTTGTTGGATCACTCAGAATCTTAGTCCCAAACATCTACTTCATTGTTTTGATGGAAGATAAAATAAAGAATCTCGATCTTGACTTGTTTTGGTTACATTAGTCACAGGTAACGACTTCAAATCGATGAAATGAAATCAATTCACTTTTAGCTGTGAGGCAGGATTAAGCTCTCAAGGAGCCAAACTGTAAAGTAATGACTTTTATAAATCCTATGAAACAAACACACGTCCTCCACCATTCCTGGTCCAAATGCAGTGTGTAACGGTGTCAGATACTAACAATATTGGTGTGCAGCCCAGACCAGGAAGATATAAAGATGCATATTTATAGACATTAGGAGAGAGCCACACAGTTGTTGGCTTGAATCCTTTGTCCGCTGAATACAGCTGATTTCTATTTGCAACTGAAGAATCTTTACTATATGCTGAGCAAATATGTTGTGTTGCTAACCCATCATCAGTCAAAACTACAATAATAACTCCATTTCTCTGAAGAGTCAGATGTAGTAAAAATTATCTTGCACTCATAGTAGTTTAGAGAGTTATAGAATAGAACAGGCCACTATTATCACCACATATACATTACAGCACAGTAGAATTCTTTTCTTCACATACCCCAACTGAGGAGGTTGGAGTAAGAGTGCAGGGGCAGCTATGATACAGTGCCCCTGGAGCACAGAGGGCTGAGGGCCTTGCTCAAGGGCCCAGCAGTGGCAGCTTGGCTGTGCTGGGCCTTGAACCCCAATCCTCCGATCAACAACCCAGCGCCTTAACCAACTGAGCCACCACTGCCCCAAGATATACAAGTCATCTTACATCACTAGATGTATGTGCAAGCATGAAATAATATTTGAGCAAAATACTTAGAATTTATTCTTATTAAAAGGTCTTTAAATTAAATTAAATTAAATTAAATTAAATTAAATTAAATTAAATTAAATTAAATTAAATTAAATTAAATTAAATTGGACTTAACTGTAAATGGAGGTGTCACTCACTTGGCCTCGGCTGCTCCTGACTTCACCTGACATGTAAAGTGACCTCTGTGATGGCAGAATAATAAGGTAGGTAGTTAAAGGGTCCAAGTCTTAAGGTGGATCTATGAGCATGCTGAACTATTTGCTTGTTCTATAGCTCTCTCTGGATTAAGTCAGAAATGTACCCTTTTGTCCTGTTTAGTTCAAAAACTAAAAACCGCTAATCTAAGCACCGCACTTCTAAATATAGTGCATTAAGATACAAGCTTCATTGATTGTGAATTCTGTGATGTTCTGATATTTGTGTGTTTTCTTATTTGGTGGTAATTCCTCTTCAGTGAACTTCAGTGCTCAAGAGATGGAGGTGCTCAAGGCTGTTGTCATGTAGGATGTGGGTGGGAGGATGTGGAGCGTCCGGGGGATTTTGATCACATCTGTTGCTGTAATACTAGAAAGTCCAAAAGACTAAAGCCAATGCAGAGGGGACACCAGATGTGTTAAAGCCCCAGAGCAATGTCTCTTTTGATAAGTATAACATAACCTCTTACATGATACTCCTCCCTGTAATAACGTATTTATTTATGCTGAAACACGTAACATACTGTAAGACAGAAGATGTTACAGTCAACGATAAAGTCATTAGCAATGTGACTGGCAACAAAAGACAGTAAGGTCCAGAACTTTACTAAATTGGAAAGAATTTGCAAAATCTAGGTAAAACTACATGCTCTAGACTCAGGATGTGAAGTAGATATTGTGTATGCGCATATAAAGGGATATTATAGTTATCCTTACACTTATTTTTTTACTTCAACTCCAGTATATTTGTAGGTTTGTACATGGAAATTCACCAGCTACACTTCAGACTACATATTTTCGATACTGAACGGCTGTGATTCCATTTCCCACAAGCATTTCTGTGCTAAATTGAATATTTGCAATCAGTATCTTGTTGAAAGCTTTATTTATTACTGTGTTTTAACCACCTGCCAGAGGGAACCTGGTTTTCCTGATAAATACCTAGCAGAATTCATGATATGTTGCATCTTCACAAAAGCCCTTGGGCCAAAGTTGTTTTCTTTTTACTCATCTGATCATAACTCTGAATTCCAATTGTAACAGCAGTAAAACCTGCTGAAGTTGCTTAAAGCATTGCATGTCAGGGAGCTTTTCCGTGTAAGATTTTTATTATCAAGGCATTCGTTATAGAAACTGTGCAAATCTTGATCTTTTTTCTTTTGGTTGATCTCTAATTGGTTGAATGGCAAATTTAAGATATTATTTCTGATGCTTTTTATACATTCATACATGCTAGCAATTGTGAAGGGAACACTTTCATTGTTTGACAGACTCCATGTCGGTCAATTATATTAATAAAACAGTCATCTACCATTGTTAACCTTCCTTGATTATAATGTGTGATTTAAAACCTACAGTGTTTTAAGACACCATCCCAGAGATAAATTATTTAAGCTAAACACTAACTAAACTAAACATCACACCTGATGTTCACACCTTTAGTATAACCCCTATCAGTACTGCCTGCTGCTGTGGGCCTTCAATACAAGCAATACAAGCAATACAAATTGATCAATAAACATTTGTTTTTGTCAGATAAAAACAAATTAACAAAGATTAAATTTAATGTTCAATTAGATTTTTGTTCTCATTTTTATTGCACACACACACACACACACACACACACACACACTCAATCCCGACCACTGACCAAGACTCACAAACACTATGTCAATTCCAGTTTCATCCCTCATTAGTACCCCTTTGCAGCATCATTTCACCTCAAGCATGTAACAGATGAACTGATTTATGAAGAGGAGTTGATGACCTGGCCCTAGTCTAATTGAAGTGGGAAGATGTATCTTTTGTACTTTCATTGTGACAGCCTGAAAAAGTCAAACAATCAGCCCAAACCCTTGAGCGAGGAAAGATAGCACAGGAAAAGGAGGCATAGTAGAAAGGATGAGAGTGACATTTGCTCTTCTCAACATCTAGTTGCTGTAGGATGTTTGTGTTGCTCCCTGCACCAGAATATAAGGTGATCCCTGGCAAGGCGCTCTGTGATTTTTTTAAATAATTCAGCAAGCAGAAAATATTATTTAGAATCACAAATCAAATAAAGTGTCTGTAAGACGTACTATCCATTTGTAAGAGATGGAAGTTTAATGTGATGCATCATGGCTGCACCTGAAGAAAGGGTTTGAAATGAACCCTAAATTTTAGTACCTGCTCAGTGAACAACATAGACATAGAGCAAAGTCTTCTCTTCCGTGTCATTCGCTTTCTGATCAAGCTGCAATAGCACAACACTGAGTTATTGTTTTTTAACTTGAAAAGTACAGACAGGGTTGTCAAAAGGACGGCATCATACAAAGTGGTACCGGACCCCCAGCAGGCACAGCTGAGTCGGTCCTGTGGCAGATCCGATTCTCTGGCTAACACAATCCAACCAACATGAGATCATATCCCTATATCCAAGACTCCACCCATGCCAGCTCCATGTAAGTATCTGCTAACGCTTGTGAATGAGCCATAGGAATAGTGACAGTAGCCTACCATGGCCACACAATGTGCATGCTGACTAGTCTAATTCTTCCTCAACTCTAATCAGTCTTCCTTTCTCTTATTTCCATCACTCTAAGGTTCAACAACTGATGCCTTGAGAGGTTTGATGAGGTCCAGGCTGGTCTGCTGAAGTTTCTGATGGCAAAACATTATTATCTGACAGATAAGCTAATGTTCCATTAATTTGTCTTATTTAAATATTGAGGTCATAGGGCATAGGTCAAGAGAACTGCAGCAAATGCTAATAGAGACAGTCATTGACAATTTGCTCTTGTTTTATTGCAAATAACTAGAAATTAAGGTGAACAAAGTGGAACAAACACAAATTTACTGTTCATTATGTCTAGTTTTATACATCTGATATATCAGGTGTGGTATATCAGATGTATAAAACCAGACACAATAAACAGTAAATACAGTGTATTTATGCTCCCTTATTACAGACTTATTCTAAAGGTTTTACCTCACAGCTAAATTCAGCATTATTTCTGATGTGCACATTCTAGGACATCAAATCTTGTCCATTGGAATGGATATCTACAGTACGGCGATCAGACCAATAATCCAACTAATCACCTCAAAATATCATGTGAACTCACTCCGAAGAAAACCGCTGATCACTTTGGCTCACTTGGTTAAGCATAATAGAATATACATAAGAACCAAATCCCTGTGTTCGGTTCTCAGAGATGACTGCCTCATGTCTCAGTTTAAGTTTTTACCCAACATTTTAACTTCTAGGGGAAAACTCCAGTATCATGGATCTCATAACCATAATCATCAACATGAACGTGCTCATGTTTTTCACTGGGCTTTATATACTTTATATACTTTAAATAATGATATACTTCATTACTCCGCTTAGATACATCATTTACACTGTTACATCCTGTGTCGTTTATCCCACCTGCTAAAATCTATAGAAGATGCAGTTTACAGTGTAAATAGAAGAACAAAAAAATCCATTCAAATAGAGGAGAAAAATAGCTGAGTTTCAGGTCTCTGACTGCAGGTTAAACAGATAACTCAACATGTTCCGTTTTAAAAATAAAGAAATGAAAAGTTCTAACAAATACTGTCATTATAGATTATATTTTACAAGTAAACTTGCAGAAGCAAAGATCACACTGACCGCTGGTGAGAAGGATCATTTTTCCTAGATATTGTTAGCAAGCCTCAGGCATCTAGAACTTATAATCTCTCTGCAACATAACATTCTCTCTCTCTCTCTCTCTCTCTCTCTCTCTCTCTCTCTCTCTCTCTCACTTTCTATTTCTCTCTCTCACTTTCTCTTTATCTCGCTCTCTCTCACTTTCTCTTTATCTCTCTCTCTTTCTCACTCTCACTCTCTCACTTTATCTTTATCTATCTATCTATCTATCTATCTATCTATCTATCTATCTATCTATCTATCTATCTCACTCTCTCTTTATCTCCCCCTTTATCTCTCTCTCTCTCTCTCCCTTTATCACTCTCTCACTCTCTCTTTATCTCTCTCTCTCTCACTTTCTCTTTATCTCTCTCACTCTCACTCTCTCTTATCTCACTCTCTCTTATCTCTCTCTCACTCTTTATCTCTCTCTCTCTCTCACAAACTTTCTCTCTCTCTCTCTCTCTCTCTCTCTCTCTCTCTCTCTCACTTTCTATTTCTCTCTCTCACTTTCTCTTTATCTCGCTCTCTCTCACTTTCTCTTTATCTCTCTCTCTTTCTCACTCTCACTCTCTCACTTTATCTTTATCTATCTATCTATCTATCTATCTATCTATCTATCTATCTATCTATCTATCTATCTATCTATCTCACTCTCTCTTTATCTCCCCCTTTATCTCTCTCTCTCTCTCTCTCTCCCTTTATCACTCTCTCACTCTCTCTTTATCTCTCTCTCTCTCACTTTCTCTTTATCTCTCTCACTCTCACTCTCTCTTATCTCACTCTCTCTTATCTCTCTCTCACTCTTTATCTCTCTCTCTCTCTCTCTCTCTCTCTCTCTCTCTCTCTCTCTCTCTCTCTCTCTCTCTCTCTCTCTCTCTCTCTCTCTCTCTCTCACTTTCTCTTTATCTCTCTCACTCTCACTCTCTCTTATCTCTCTCTCACTCTTTATCTCTCTCTCTCTCTCTCTCACAAACTTTCTCTCTCTCTCTCTCTCTCTCTCTCTCTCTCTCTCTCTCTCTCTCTCTCTCTCTCTCTCTCTCTCTCTCTCTCTTTATCTCTCTCTTTCTCTGGAATGAAGAGTTGCATCCCAGATGGCAGAAAATCCCAGCAGTGCTGTAATTGAGAGATCTATTTTCTTTCCTGTTCTTATAACCTTTCTGGTTCTCAATGAGTCTTGACATTGTGTATGACACATCTGTTCTAGCGCCTGGGGCGGCAGAAGAAACATGTCTATTCACAAAGGACTTAAGAGGCAAACTCAAGCACATGTTGTGGAGGATGTTTCACAATATACGTCAGTGACAAAAGGACTAAAATTTAATAATATTTTAAAAACGGCTATTAGTTTATTTAATTTGTAATGGATCTTTAGGCTTTTCTATTAAATGTGGTACGGTGCTGCAAGCATGCAGTGGATGGACGTGATGCCTATAAATAAATCTTATTTTATATATTTTCCTGCTGCATAAAGTGTGAAAATTACATGTCAGCATTCGGAACACCAGCATTTTGTTAATAAGTATTGACAAATTACTTCTGACCAGCATTGATGGATGAAACTGAGTAATTAGATATGTGTTAAATGAAGCGCAACCCTATGGTCGCTAAGCCTTTTCTTTTTTGTAAGTGATTACAAATCCAGTGCTCTGCCAGTTTGATTTATGCAGCAGCAGAGCCACGTCTCTCCGCATATCATGCGCATAAGGCATCCTTCTTATCGTTTGCAATTTCAGTTCCATGGTGCAGCCTCTAAACGCTCCATCATGCAAAATAAACCTCCTTCACCCCGAGTGGTGACAGCTGTTGGGAGTATTTTTTTTCTCTTGCAGATAGCAGGATGACTTTTTAAGTGAGCTTTACCTGTGTCATTCTGCAGACTCGCCACTAATGATTCATGAAAATATATCAACAAATTAAATCCATTAATCACTAAAATGGTATTTGTGTCATTTTATTTTAGCAATGGAAATTCACAAAGCAGCTTCACAGAAATCTGGATACTGATTTAAATGTTTCCCTAAAGAGCAGGCAACAGGTGATCATGACATGGAAGGTACAAAAAGGTAACGTCTCAAAAGGTAACGTCTTCACCAGAAAGTGTGTTAGAACAACCCCGGCCACTGCCCCAAGGGGGCGTTCCCTGAAATGCTGACTTCCGGGTTCCTTCCATGTATTTAAGCATTGTGAACTATATGGACCACATGAAGTATCATCACTCTGTGCGTACCAAGCCTTGTTTTGCTTATTGCTCATCCTATGTCTTCGGTTTATGACCATTGCTAGCGTTTATTGAATTACTCTCTGGATTTTGTTTTCCCTTCATAATAAACACCTTCATTTTAAAACTGCATGTTGTGTTTACTTGTGTTATCTTTGACTAATATTTAAAGTTGTTTGATGATCTGAAACATTAAAGTGTGACAAACATGCAAAAAAATTAAAAAAATCATTAAGGGGGCCAACACTTTTTCACACCACTGTATATATATATTTTTTAGATCGTTATAATGTTAAAATCATAAAGTTAATCATAATATCTTAAGGTAGAAATCACATAAGACTTAATCACATAAGACACAGAGTTTGGAACGCACATTATTCTATTGATCTAGAACATCTTAGTATTCAATATCATAAAGTTTCCTTCACTGGAACTAAAGGGCTTGAACCTGTTCCAGCCTGACAATGTCCCTGTGCACAAAGAGAGGTCTAAATGTTGGAGTTGAAGTACTCAAGAGGCCTGAACTTCGAGCTGAACTGAAACTCCTCCTCTGTGCCAGACCTCCTCGACCAACATCAGCGTAGACATCAGTGATGCTCTTTTGGCCGATTGATCACAAACCACTCAGCCATGTTACGAGTTCGAATGGAAATCCTTACTGGAAGAAAGGAGCTTATTACTGCAAAAGGATTAATCCCAGCATGGGATGTTCTTAAGGGTGTGTGATCATTTGGCCATGTTCAGTTCAATTAAAATAGCAGTTTTAACAGTGGACAATCAAAGTCACATGAAACCAACAAGTTGTCCAGAAAATCCAGTAACAGCTGATCGTCATTCAGGTTTTTTTTTTTTTTTAATCACTTTATGGATCACGTGAGTGAGTTTGAATGTGATGGTTTTAAATCTTGACTTGTAAAAAATGTAGTAATAATAATAATAATAATAATAATAATAATAATAATAATAATAATAATAATAATAAACAAACAAACAAACAAATAAATAAATAATGATTGTTTTTCAAAATAATTTGAAACACTCATTTTATTTGAAAAATATTAATGTTAAAATGGTAAACCTGGAATCAGGAAGGTGGAGAAAAATAATTTGTGTGTGTGTGTGTGTGTGTGTGTGTGTGTGTGTGTGTGTGTGTGTGTGTGTGTGTATTTGTGTGTGTGTTTGTGTGTGTTTATATGTGTTTGTGTGTGTGTGTGTGTGTGTGTGTGTGTGTGTGTGTGTGTGTGTATGTGTGGTTTTTTTGTGCATTTGCCTGGAGGAGGCAGCAGCAGACAAAGTACACTCATATACATCAGCAAGGACATCAGTAAACATTTTTGTCTCTTTAGGCACCATAGAAGTTCCAAAATGGGTTTATTTTTGTCAAATCCAATCCTGTATCTTTACCATCTTTCTTCTCCTCTTGTTTAATGTAGTACTCTACATTTATGGCATTTTTGAAGACACTCTTATACAGAGCAAATTACAAACATCTCATTTATACAATTGAGCAGTTGAGGGTTGAGGGCCTTGCTCCAGGACCCAGGGGTAGCAGCTTAGTCATAACCATCAGCTAACACTCCCCTCTAAAGGCTTCACAGATAGATCTGAGGTGTCTTCATTTCTATTTTCATTTGATACCCTGCATAGTTCATTTGAGGATGATTTTAGGTCACATGACATGTGGTAATGAAAGGAGAAAGAAGTTGTTTGTCTACAGCATTTTTATGTTATTATAAGTTTGTCCTAAAAATAAATTTGTTCAAAGTCTTGTTTGAAAATTATAAAAGAAAATAGGTTAATCTTTAACCAGCAGGTTAATCATATTCTTGTGGCTGAATTGATTATTTAGGGCCTGACTTACTCTTGAAGGCAACTGTTTTTGGATGATGTTCTTCTTCTTCTCCCTGTTGGTTCTATGTGATTAAATGAACAAGTTTGTCTTTTCTATGAACTGATCATCAAGTCCAAATGACCCAGTGACCTTGGTAGGGTCATTAAGACGATCTCTTTTGATCTTGACACATAGGTCACCCAAACACAGCAGCTTGTTAGTTCTGCTCTTGAGCCTGTGTCTATACCTACCCATTTTTTAATGAACTGACAAATCCCAGACTTTATAGTGGCCTGTGAAATTGTTTAATGGTTGCTTATAGCACCCCAGGGAAAAGTGGGCTTCTTTCTCATATTGTATCTGGCAAAAAATTTTTTATTCCCCAATCTGACCGGTAAGGACCTAGAATAGAACTATGTATGAGGATGGCAAAATGCTTTGTTCTCTTTGCTACTCTTGGTTTTTACGTCTGAATAATGCATCAGCCTTGGTGTTGTTGGACTCTGGACAAAAGATAACAGTGAACCTTAACCCTTTGGCATGCTGTGAATTTATTTATTTTTCTTAATTTCTCATATTCAGTATTTTGTTGGTCAGTCAAGATTAGGATTAAGCAGCATTCACTGCTGCTTCCTGCCAATGCATCTACAGTAGTGCTCTAAGGCTGCCCTTATTTGCTAGGACTTTTTTGTCATAGTTTCTTTTTGTTAGGTGTAACTTGACTGAATATAGGATGCTTGGGTGCTATTTTTGTCTCTATTCCATTTCAGATAAGAAAACAAAATGAGGATTGTGGATGGCAAAAAATAGGGGCACCAGTCTATGAGGACTTAAGCTCACCAGGCCCGTCAGCCCATTGGAGTGTCTTGGGTTTTTCTTTTAGGAGTTGGGTTAAAGGGGCTGCCACAAAGCTGAGCCCACATATGAACCATCAGTAGAAGTTTGGTGAATCATAGAAACCTCTGCAACTCTTTAGCAGTCTTGGGTTATGGCCAAGATAATATGGTTTAATATCGGCTTTCCGTATGGTCAACTTCTATAAATCCTAAAACTGAATGAGCTTTTGTGGAAGTTGCATTTCACAACTTGTCACGAAATTACTTTTCCATGAGTTTCCATTAGTACTCAGCAGAAAGGAACATCTCCTGGGAGTGAAAGGTTCAAAATGCCGTTAAAGAATGTAGTGTCTAAAGTGAGTGGAAGGAGAACTCAGGAAGCAGATGTATTGGCTTTTCCTGCTATTTCAAGCTAGTCTCTAAGAAGTAACAAATATCAAAATACACAAACCAGATAGCTTGATCCACATCACTTGCTCAAGTATAAACACAAGTTCAAGTTCACATTCTTTGTGCATGTTTCGTATAGACTTCATCTGCATTGTGTCTCTCTGGTTCTAAGCAACTACTGAGTGGAAAACAATCAAATCATTAGGCTGTTGTTAAGGACATACTAGAGGAAAAAACCTCTCTCACTCTTTACCTGCTGATTCAAAACATCTTTCTTATCCACAGTCATCAGTATACACCACCACCAACTCATAAAAATATTCACGTATTACTGTACTTCACCTAGAACACTGAGGAAAATTTACCACACCGTAGGACATTATCAAATATTTAGAGTGTCCAGACATGGTAATGAATTCAGTGTTCCAATCACTAGCTTTAAGATTAAAGGCAAAACACAGATCTAGTTCAGTGAATATGAAATACTGAAAGAACATAAGGAAGTGGGTAATTACAGTATATTTGATTTGCACCACATTAAGGTAAGGTCTATAATCAATGCATGGCTGAAGCCTTCTAGCTTTTTTCTCCACAAGGAAGAAGGTGGCAGTTGTTAGAGATGTCAAAGGATGGATGTACTGTATCACTGCTCCATTGCCTTATTCACATATTCCTCAATGGCTCTGATTTCTAGAACAGACAGGGCTATAAGCTCTTTACTGCAGGAGTGAGGCATGAGAAATTAAGAAGTGAGAAAAATGTAACATCTATAAAGTCATGGATACCAGCATTGGTGTAGAAGAACCCAAGTGGTCTGCATAAAGACCGGACCTCAAGCAAACTGAACATCTCTGTGGTGAACTGGAAAAGGATCTTCACACCAGGCCTTCTTGTCTGACATCAATGCCCAATCTGTTGTGCTCTTCTAGCTGAATGGCCACACATTCCTACAGCTACAGAACTAAGTACCAAGCATTCTATAGTGGATGGTGTCATAGAAGTTTCAAATTAATGGCAGTGTTATTGGAATGGGATGATCAATGGTCAGTTGTCTACCATCATTTGGCTATATAGTGCATTTGTAGCGTGACTTTCACATTATTAATTTCACACTGAAGCAGGCTTCTGTTGATGATCTTCTAGTGACTAGGTTTTAAGCATGGATGAACATTTTTCTTACCTAAAGCTAAATATTTTTTCAGCCTCTTTTATGATGCTTGCTGTTTAGTACCAATTTAGTGCTTATCTTTGGTTAAAGACTATGCAAAGATACACATGTTGTTGGATTAAATACTCTAATTGCCATCAGGAGTGTGTCATGTACTGTAATTGTGTTCATGAGTGTGTACTGCCTACAGTGCTAAAATAACGGCATGGCAGTAGCATGCAGGGGTCACTGTGGATACAAAATAGTGCTAAAAAATATTTATTTAGCACTACTTTTGGATATGGGCATCAGTGGTGTTCATGTTTATTACTGTGCTGTTAAAGCACAGTAATCATGCAACTGCTCACTTCATGACCTCAGCTTGCTACAGAGACCAGGCATCTAGTCCTCGGCATTGCCTGATGCCGGTGACCGGGAGAGGAGACGCCAGTGGTGCTCGAGCATGGCAAGCAGGCAGGTGTCCGTGCTAGGCTAAAAACAAACCCTATTCGGTCAGCTATCCCATCCATTCCCCTGGATAATAAACTGGACTTCATCTGACTTAAGCAGACAACCTGGCAAGAGTTTAGAGACTGCGGCATCTTTGTTTTCACAGAGACGTGGCTCAGCGACAGAGTCCCATATGCCGACATTCAGCTAGATGGAAAATGCAGCTCTGTGCGGTAAGGCTCACGGTGGTGGTGTGTGTTTACATAAACATGGAATGGTGCAAGAACTCTGTGCTTGTTACTAGTTACTTCTCATCGCTAGTCGAGTTTGTGACTGTTAAATGCAGGCCATTTTATTTAACAAGGGAATTCACCACGGTTTTCATTGTCGAAGTTTACATTCCTCCCAGCGCTAATGCTAAAGAGGCATTATGTGAACTCTATAGGACCATTATTGATCTGCAGAATGCAACCTCATGTGATCACGAACTACAGGACAACTTCACCTGCCTGTGATAGTGATGCCTCCCAAACAGATGCACTGAACAACTCCTACACTTGTTTCGAGGCACAAAACAGTGTATCGTCTAGGAAGACCATACAGTACCTCCCGCCAACAACCAGGTACTCTGTCTATCCATGGCTGATGTGAGGAGAACTCTACGCAGAGTGTGTGTGTGTGTGTTGTGTGTGTGTCTGTGTGTGTGTGTGTGCATACAGAGAGGAGGTGCAACAGCTAACTGCCTGGTGTAGAGCCAACAATCTGTCTCTGAATGTTGATAAAACTAAAGAGACGGTTGTTGACTTCAGAAGAGCACAGCGTGACCACTCTCCGCTGAACATCTATCACCAGTAGAGAAATTTCTTGGTGTACTTTACGTGGCTAGGAATTAAGTCCTTAGCTCTATGTTGTTTTTGTAGCTCTATGGTCCTGGAGAAATGTTGTTTTATGTCACTGTGCACTGCTTCAGCTATATATGGTTGAAATGACAATAAAAGCTTGACTATTGACTTTAATGTACCTTTACATTTATGGCTACTTACATTTACATATGCAACTGAGGGTCATGGGTCTTGCTTAAAGGCCCAGCAGTGGCAGTTTGGTGGTCCTGGTATTTGAACTCACAACTCACAACTGAGCTACCACTTCTTTTTATGGACCAGTGTACAGAGTTTAATCTTGAATTGCACCTAAAATCCATTATCTTGATCAGTCTTAAGAGGTTAATGAAGATGAATGCAATCACACGCAATCACACACTAGGGACAATTTTCCAGAGATGCCAATCAACCTACCATGCATGTCTTTGGACCGGGGGAGGAAACCGGAGTACCCGGAGGAAACCCCCGAGGCACGGGGAGAACATGCAAACTCCACACACACAAGGTGGAGGCGGGAATCGAACCCCGACCCTGGAGGTGTGAGGCGAACGTGCTAACCACTAAGCCACCGTGCCCCCCATGAATGAATTTATTCTTTGTAATCAATATGACATACTACATATAACTAATGACGTTTTCTTCATGACATCTGTTTCTGAAAAGTAAAAATGTGTTGCTGGAAGATTACAATGATTTAAACATACAGAGTAAAATCTGCATACATCTGCTTAAAATATGTCTATATTTGCTCTAAATTACAATCAACAAGGGTGATACGATCTAGCAAAAAGGTAGAATGCTTGTTTCACACTGGCACCCAGGCAGACAGTTCATAACACTCAGCTCATTATTCTCCCTCACCATTGGTGTAAATAACCTCAGATCTCTTGTGCACCCTACAGAAACTGTTAATCACCCCACTTGTCTCTGGTGACAATTTTTTTTTTTTAATTTTTACATTCATTCATTCATTCATTCATTCATTCATTCATCTTCTACCGCTTATCCGAACTACCTCGGGTCACGGGGAGCCTGTGCCTATCTCAGGCGTCATCGGGCATCAAGGCAGGATACATCCTGGAAGGAGTAAATTTTTACATTTCTATGCTAATTTGTAAGTGGAATTTTGATAATGATCTGATTACTCAAATAAAACTTCAGACTACAGCAGGGTTTCGAGAGGGTTAGCAATGATCTATCATCATTAAGCTTATATGGTACCTGCTGGTAACTCTCTGATGAGAGTTCACACTTATTGGGCATGTTGTTGCACATAATAACAAGCATACACAACCATCTCTTGTAAAAGAAGACATTTTTTTTCTGTATTGTAGTTATTTTACAAGATAAAAATGCCTTTACGAGATTAAGCTCCGCCTCACTCAAATGCCTAATTATGCAAAACTAGTAATAGGATTTTTGGCATATGCCGAGCCTCAATAATTATTAAAACATTGAGATTTGTAAACATGATCGGGACACATGACAATCAGTGCCTGACAGAATGTAATTTACTCAAAGGTCTATAAGACTATAAGGGTTATCATATCACCATCATATCACCAGCAATCTTAAATGGTAAGTCCCTCTAGGGATCCTCTAGCTGATGCAATCACACTCAAATTAATCACTAAGGGTTGTTATTCATGTTTATGCTCAAAAGACAAGCATATCTCTTGTAAAAAAAAAAAACCTCTGTACTACAAACGAGGCAATGGGGTGGTGTGTAAGAACTTTGGAAGGTTGTAAACAAGTCTTGTAGCAGTGTTCCTGTATCAGTTACAGAGGTTGACTGGCATTCAGTAGCAGACCTGCTATGAGCGAGTTGCAGTAGTCAGTCTCAGGGCAAGGGACTGAACAAACAATTGAGTGTCCGGTCTGGATAGAAAATAAAAAGGACTTCATGTTGAAACTATAACGAATGTCTTTAATACATAATTCAATTTAATTTATTTGTATAGCCCTTTTAACGATTCACATTGTCTCAAAGCAGCTTTACAGAAGTATAGGAACAAAATTAAGTTTAAAATTAAGTTACTATTTATCTCTAACATCTATCCCTAATAAGCAAACTGGAGGTGACAGTGACAAGGAAAAATCCCCTGAGATGATATGAGGATGAAAATGGGTTCCCTGGGAATGGGATTCTGTTTCCTCTTAAGATTTCATCCCCATCTATTCTTTATCACATAATTATGTGATGTGATCACAATGTCTTAACTCACCTGTATTAAGGCACGATGGTTGCAGCATCATGCTATGGGGCCACATCTCTTCAGTTGGGCTCTAGGCTTTAGTTAATATAGACCGAATCATGGATAGCTCCAAATACTAAATATCTATTTTGGAATTAACCTTCTGTCTCTGTTAAACAGCTGAAGATGAGAAACAAAATGTACCATCCAGTACAATAAGGAGCCACATCTAAAGTTCAGCGAAGAAAAGAATGAAGATTTGATAAAATAATAGTTCAGTCAGAGCCCAGATTTAAACGCTATCTCCTCTAAAGCCTGAGGAATGAGGACAGTGCATAGAAGATCCCCTTTCAATCTGATAGATCTTTTGCAAGTAAGAGTGGGATAAAATTTCCAAATCAATCCCTGGATTTGAATTCAAACCTTCCAGTTGGCTACCACTTGCCTGATGATAGAAACATTTGTGTGAAATATTCTTTGAAATGTTGTGTGCATTATGTTTCTATCGTTTTTTTTTATACAGAAAAGATTTTTTTTTAACTTTCTATGAATATATTGGTCCTATTAGGCCAGGAAAAAAAACAGCAATAAAATTCTAGCAAATTCTTAAAACAGTTAGGGGTTTTTTACACCTGGTCACTTCATGTGTTTTCTGTGATCAGATAGCTATCCAATGGTAAAAAGACCAGGTCTAAATGTCCTCCAAAACGTTTTCGTGACGGATATAAATCCGATGGTTCAAACCACTTCAGGAGGTGGTCTGGGACGCATTTCAGATGAAACTGGACAGGTGTAAATGAATGTGGATGTTCAAGCCACATACGTCAGCGCTATACTCCTCCCAAACAGAAGTACGTCACTTGCAAGTGACTCTCAAGTCGTGCATCGTGCCAGAAACAAATAACATGGATGACACGCAGGCACTTATTTCTCTTTGGAGCGATGAAAGCGTCCAACAAAAGCTTTGTAAAACATACAGAAACAAAAGGATATTTAAGTATATACACCAACGCGTGTTCCATTTAAATTACTCCGGAAATGAGTTAAAATATATTTGCATTTTGGGTGAGAGTAGAAAGATCGGATTGATATCTGATTCGCCGAGATGCATTTATGTGGTCTAATGTAAATGGAACAGTTTTAACAAATCAGATAGCTATCGGATCAGAGAAAACACATGAAGTGACCAGGTGTAAAAAGGCCCTAAGTGTCAAGTGTGACATGGTAAAGAAGTTCAATGCTGGACATGGGCATTCCAAAACATTCACAATTTTTTTTTCTTTTTCTGTTTCTTGGATGCTATACAGTAAATTTTTTTTTTTTTTATGGTGGTTTCATTTTTTACAGTATATCACAAAAAACATTTTCAGAATTTTTTTACAGGGGTATGTAGACATTTGATATTCACTCTATCACAAAGCTATGTTGTGCCAAACAAGACTTGCTCTGTATGGTGACCCCGTTTAACACATTCTAAATGCACCGCTGCTTAAACATCGTTCTTAAAGAGTGTGCCTGATATATACCGGCTGATTGACTTTTAACTGCCAGACCAGTGGGGATTGAACTAATTTTAGCAGGTTATTTTAGGCACAAGAGACATATGCCTTGCTTATGTAGATGCATATACCAGAAATTTGTGATGAGGAGAGGGCTTGATGTGTAGTGGGCTTGAATGACTCACACTGGTAAAGGGGGACTATGTTTGTCTCAACCTTATGCACCTAGTTCAGGCTGCCAAGAAAACTCACTGAGACAGATAATGAGATGAGTCAGCCATGACAGAGCAGAGACGAAATCAGGAGGGTAAAGATATAGATAGAGGGCAGGGCAGAGAGGTGTGGAAAAGAGAAAATATGAGACAGAGAGAGAGAGAGAGAGAGAGAGAGAGTAAGAGAGAGAGAGAGAGAGAGAGACTGGAAATAAAGATTGAGAGGCAAAGACAGAGCATGGGAGAGATGCCAAACATTTATGTTACCCTAGTTTGCTAACTGCTTGCTCCTTTTGACCTAACATTGTGTTAAGTCAGTGTCTCTCACTTAAGCCTGCACATGGCAATGACATCAGGACATGACCAGAAATTAGGAACAGAAATAAAGTACAATCGCTGATTTCTTGGAATAATACGAAAGAGAAACCCTAAATATCTGATAATATGAGAACACATCATGATTCTCCACTATTTACAAACGAAAAACACTTGGAGTTTGTGTTGATGTAGTTGAAGTAGAGCGCTCAATAAACTGGCTGTAATCAGTAGATAGTGTTCTCACCTGTTGCATCTAGTGGAATATCTACTACTATATTCTTATATTTACTCACCAGCTAAAGTTTAGCTCTCTGCTAACCTCCACTTAAACGTAACCGTGTCCCTGGTGTTTCCATGTAAAGTGTAGGAGCTTTTAAGAGGACACTGTTAGCACCTTACCATGTTGACCTTTTACTCTTTGGTATTGTGAGGGAATAATGAGCTAGCACAAGGGAGGGCTTATGAGACTTCAGCACAATCATTAGAATGCACAAAGGCTAAAATTTTTACCCAGTGCACTTCATGACAACACTTCATATTTCCATAACCACGATGGCCTTCTTCGTTGTGCTTAAGTGGTTCTATTTTAATGCAAGAGGGCTGAACAGCAGCAGCTGGAGCTAGTTTGAAGAGATGACAGACTTTAAAACTGTCTCTTAATTCGCCCTGTATCAAGCCAAGAATTATGTCAAATGAGGATTGATCAGATTTTGCTGCAGAACAAGTTTTCCAAAGGGCAATGTTCATATACAAAAAACTGAGACCTACAGATTGTACTGTAGGTATTTGTTAGGTATTTGTTGGTCCTAATAAGATCATGCAGTCAGGATACATGCCATAACATGAGCATGCAAGAGCGGAGATGGACAGAAACATTTCGGGACACTTTGACAATGTCAAAGGTTTCTGAGAGGTCAACGAGGAGCAGAAGTTGCAACAGACCTTGTGTCACACTCATTTTGGTGTCAGTGTTACTTCCCTCAAGTTGAATCAAAGGCTTAAGTTGTTCTTGCTTTTAACAGACATTTATTTTTTAGACACGAGTCTTCAACACGTCTTGCACATGCTAGTCTTGTAGCTTTTTATGCCCCAATAATGCAGTCAGAACTATGAAAGGACATACATAACTTAAATATTGTACTGAGAGGTGCTTCAGGTGCTCCTTTAACTTGTTTAGCAGTGACTTTCCATTCATCATAGCTTGCCTTAAAGCAAGTTTTAAGCTTATTTGCCTTCACATTTAACTTGTTTTAAATGCGTTACTTCTTCTTAGCTTAACCACGCCACACTCTTGGACCCGGATAACACTGGTTTGGTACTTATGTGTATGCAGTCCGTCTTTTCTTTTGATGCTTGAGAGTGATGTTACCACTTTAACGAGTGCTCATTTACAGCTCTGCTGCGACTGGCACGTCTTTGCTCTCCTCCAGCACGAACAGGCTGAGTTCTGATTGTTACTCCCCTCGAGTTGAATCAAAGGCTTAAGTCGTTCTTGGTTTTAACAGACATTTATTTTTGGACACGAGTCTTCAACATGTCTTGCACATGCTAGTCTTGTAGCTTTTTATGCCCCAATAATGCCATCAGAACTATGAAATGACATACGGTACATAACTTAAATAAAGTGCACATTCAACACGTAAGAAAATACACTTAAATTGGCTGATTATACATTAACACAGTCATATAACTTACACATATTCACATACGAAAAGCAATTAAAACGACCTCATTGGCCTCTCTAACTCAAGAGGAATAAACTTGAAGTTTAACAGTTTCCTTCTTCTTAAACCAAAGAGCAGCAATATCACTTCTTAGCACTTCTTACAAGTGTAACTCTTACAGATGTTACTAGTGCGTACCTCGTGAGTCTCTTCTACCTTTAGTCCCCCGGAAACGATCCCGATAGCAACAATTAAATAATTCCCCAGTGAAACAAAACGCTATGTTCTCTCTCACCTTTCTATGGTTTTAACTGATAACATGAAATAAATTGACATTAACAAAAATATATTACTGTTTTATTCTAATGATTATTTTGAACATTTTAACCATTTATTTTCCTTAAAAATGTTACAGCCAGACTGAAGATTCTGGAGGTTGTTGTGGGAAAGAAAGAGAAATGGTTCATAATACACAGCACAATAAATAACTAAAGAAATAAAGACAGAATAATGTTCACAACAGAAAAGTGTCTGCCATATCATCAGGGTAGAATGTATGATATACTTTGTCTTCCTGTCAGTCAGGAAGTTATTAGCCAATCACAGGTCTTTGTGAGCTCGTGCATGCAAAACATGGCAAATAGCACATTGTGATACACCGTGCGAGTGTTTTACTGCATGAGTCGGGCTCAGAAATAGGCAGAGGATGTCTCAGAAGAAGTACATGTTTGCCTCAGCCTCCCAGTTGATAGATATCGTGTCATGGGTATTGACACAAACACATGAAAAAAATGCTGAAAAAAAAAAGAAAACCAAAAACACAATAAAATGGTTTACAAATAAATGGAAATGTATCCAAAGTACGGAACCATCCAAGGACCGTTCATTCACTAGTCTTTAAACAAAACAGCTATCATAGCAGTCATTTTTCTTGAAACGTTTCCATTTTCAGTACTGTTATCAGTGTGTTTAAAAGCCAGGCCCATAAATTGTATTTGAGCCTGGATTAATGGTTTAGCTTCTTCACTGCAGTGTGAAATATTTGTTGTTTTTTTTTACAAACTGTTTTATTTTTTCAAACAGTCCCAATTTTGCATCACATGTTCCTTGGAAATATTTTCACTTTCTAAACCCATTTCCATTGTTACATTGATCTTGCCTGTGCTTTCTGCCTTTGCGGCACATTGGCTCATGTTGGCAGCCAGCGTTCCTCTGGGTGCTTCGTCACATTTCCCACAACAAGGTGGCTTCAGGGTCCAAGTTAATCCTGACTGCCTCTGTGAAGTTACTGTGCATGTTCTCCACATGTCTGTGTGGGTTTCTGCTGGACTCTTCTGGACTGCCAATAGATGAATTGGCGAAGATAAATTGCCACTGTAAGTGTGTGGCTGTGTGTATGGATGCATTTTGCCCCACAACGGGCTGGTGTTATTCCACCTTATACTCAATGTTCTGACAGTAACCTCCAAATTCACCATGACTCTGATCAGAATGAAGCACCTCTAAAAAGCTCTTATATTGCAATACAATAAAAACTGCAATTACACAATGTAATGTGTGGTTTACATACATTACATTCTCCTCTTAAACAAACTAATGATTTTACCAGATGGAAGTGCAAAGTGTTATGGTGGCACAGTGGGTAGCATTTCCACCTCACAAGGTTCACGGTTCAATCCTGAGCTTGGGTGACTTTCTGTGCAGAATTTGTGATATTCTCAGAGACAACAAGGACAGCAGTGTGTGTCTATAAAGTATACAGTAGAAACAAAATGTATATTACAATCAAACCTTCTGGATAGTTGGATTAATGCAAGCCCAGGGCTCCTATATTACATAAATATCGACCTGCCCAACAGCAGACTTTGGGACTTTTAGAATAAAGAATAGCAAGATTAGATCTTTATATTTTTCACTGGTATTACACAGCAAAGTCACTTGCCAGGGATAATACAGAAATGGACTTATTGGATATTATGTAGGATTTGAGCAGTCCATTAATCCTGAAGTCTATTAGTTGCTATTGGAAGCAATTCATTTCATTGTTGTAATATTAATTTACTGTATCATTGATATCGTATAAAAAGAGTCCGGGTCTAAAGGAGTAGCTGCAGATCTGAGGGATTTTTAAATTTTTATATGAAAAGGTAACTCGGGAAATCGATCCTCTAACTTGAGCCACGTTGGTTTGCCTATTAATCATGATTAGATCAAGTTCAGAAAAGAATATTGGCTACAAAGACAATACTGACCTTTTATTCTTCATAGCAAGCAGTTGGAATTGCTCTGAATTTATAAAAGTTTATAAAATGTATAAAGAGGAAGCCACATTATCTTTAGCAGAGATGCATCTAAACTGTATATTTTTTTAGTTTACGGATTCTTGCTTATTCTAACGTCCTCCCATCTTATTACTGATATACTAACCAAAAAAGAACAGGGAGTTGCCTTTAGCATATGGTCATGTCCCAGAACACATTAATGTAATCTGCACTGTGCTCTACATCATTAATCTTCATTCCTTCTCCATCAGCTCATATTAAAGGACACAATACCAGCGGGACTGTTTGGAGGAATGCCTGAATTATGTCCATGATATGCCTGCTCCTCTGGTATTGACTAATAAAGCCTCAATATTTCTCACTTTAACAACAATCATTAACTCAATGAATGGAATTTATTAGCGTTTGAGCACAATAACGCAAAGAATGTTTCCATCACAGGAGATTTAAATTCTTCTCCAGGAATCAGGATTTGTCATCAGAAATGATTAAACAGATAAACAGATGATTTAGCTTTGCTAAATACTGCAATAATAAAAAAAATTAAATAATATAATATGTTAATAAGTATACGTGTTCGGTTGGTTTAAAATGATGTAAATGTTTAGAACATGGTACTGACTGGGTCCAAAGAGAATGTACATATAATTTGAGAAATTTGACAAAAAAAGTATTTCAACAAAGAGATTTGTTAATATTTCACTTAAACGTAGACATCAGAGGTATAAAATATCATTGAGTCACACAGTTAAAATTAGTTACACCATAAAGCCAAAAGTGTCTTAATCTCAATCCTGCTAACAGAAACAATAACAACACTGGTGTTCCATGCTACCATCAGAATGGTAACGTACTGAAAGACATATAAAAAATGAATAATTATTTCTACAGGAATCTGTTGGCTTTCATTGTGCGACCTCTGGTTTTACCTCTGTTGGGGTACTTTTTTGTAACTTTATATTTCCCTAGTAAAAATTGAGAAACATTAAAACTACACAATCTTAAAGCTGTCTGTATCTTCTATCATGTGCATTAGGCAGAGTGACTAGCATTTTCATACAATTAAGGGTTAAGAGCCTCGATTAAGGGCCCAGCAGCAAACATTTAGTGGACTTGGGAATTGAACTCATAACCTTCCGATCACCAGTTCAACACCTTAACCACTAATCTACTAAATCCATATACTGTAGTGTCTACAACTGTGAAGTAAGACATGACAAAGACATTCAATGCTGAACACAAGAAAAAAGGCACAAACTCTATTTATTGGCTCCTAGTAAAAAGATATGAATATGAATATGATATGAATTTGTCCTATCCAGGAATGTAGATTTTATTCCAGTGTGATTGTGTGTGTGTTTGTTACCCTAACCCTAACCCTAACCCAAGGTCTAAGAGAGTGATCGTCAATTGTGAGAAAAAGAAAAAAGGGGTTATTTTAAATGCTCCCCCAAGGATGTGCATCAGTTTTCATGGAAACAGTGGCTGACTTCAGTGTAGCTTTGATGTAAATGTCAACATAATTACAAAGGAACGACCCAAGCAGCCAAAGAGCAACAGTGGAGAAGATAGACCTCGTTTATGGGCACTGAACCCTGTCTTTGAAGACTGGATCTGTTTCCCTACCTGAGTGTTCAGTGCACTTTAAATAAGTCAGAAATGCAGCCACTATTTAAACACACACACACACACACACACACACACACTTGTGCTTTGTGAATAGTGTTTTATGAAAATGCATAAGGTTTAGAAAACCCTTGTTGCTTTTATTCTGTCCATTTTTTTTATTTTATAATTTTTTTCCATTCAGATATCGGTTGCATTTATTATATTGTTCAGCAGCGGCATTCGTCTCTGAATTGCTAGTGCGAAAAAAACAGTGCACATCAAACAGTGGAGGTCTGTGTTGATTTAGGGGTATTAGTGGCACATTTGATAAGATCTGGTAAATCTTTTCCTCAGTCTGTGCTGTCCTCACTAACAGCCACTTGGCAGAGAACGCTTAAATCTCGTATCATCTTCCTCACTTCAGCCCAGAAAAGTCAGATCTCGGGCATCACTATTGGCAAGAGATCACTTTCCATGAGCTCTCTCCTTCTAACACATACACAACCAGGCATCTTGCCACACTATCTTTTCTCTTTTTTCCTTCATTGCAAGTTTTGGCTTGTTTTGCTAAAGTTGCCTAATTAGCAGAATTAGCTCTAAAACTTTGTTGACTCAGTGCAGAAGTGAGAAGATTGATCCAGAAGAAGAAAATCCACTCCTTACACACTTTATAGAGAGCATGCAGCCAAGCACGAGGCCAATTTATGGTCATTGACCAGACACAGAGGTATTCTAAAACTGAGCAAATTTGGGGCGAAGATCAATGAGTTATCTTTGTGTTGGCATTTGAAACCTCTTCCATATCCAGGTTATGCATATTCTGAGATAGAGATGGATGTTTGGTGGTTCACTCTATCACAACTGCCTTGGAAGCAGAAATGCTTTATGCTAATTCTGGCCCCTGATTCATCATTAATGTACTGGACCCACGTTCCATCCAAGCATCTGCAGCCGCATTTCCATTTTAAATAGATGTTAATGGGAAACACAAGTTCATTTTAATGCCTTCATTTTGTTGCTTAAGTTGTTTGAAGGTCTGTACACGGTTGCATCAGGACTAGCCTTGATTGAAACGATTTATGCAAATGCCACAAATAGAGTGTTTGGCTGTCTGAGAAATCACACAGGATGTTAAAATTTAAGACACTATAAATACTCTATATTTTACAAAACCAATATGGATTTTTTAATCTTCCCTAATCTACCTTCTGCAAAAACTCATATCGGTTCAGAAGACATTTCAACAAATGCAGTAGGTCTGATTAAACATGTTGAAATCTTGCTAGCTACAGTAGTGACATAAAAATTGTTTTTCTATTTATGTTGTGTACACGTTTCAGGCACGTTCAGTTTCTGGGCCTTTTATTAAATTATATTTTTGAAAAACTTGTGTTTTTCTCAAAAATTGTGTATTATCTTTGCACATTAGGATGAATATGAAGGTTACCTGTTAACTTTACTTAACATACTAAAAAAATAAAAAAAAAAAACATACTGACAAAGGCAATTAAGTGCACTTTGCTTAAAAATCTTTTTTTTTTACTAATAAAAGTGTGTGTTGTTTTTCCTTTTTTTTTCCCGGTTATGAAAATAACAAAAAATATTCAATTATTTAATGACCGATAATTCCATCTGTGATTGAATTAAAATACAGTGTTCCCTGTAAAAATAAAGTTCAATACAGTCAAATGTGTGATGTCACAGTAGGATACTGTATTTGGTAATTATAGCACTATTCTGTAAAAATAAAAAATTGTAAATCAAATTTCACACAAAATTATGTCACCAATTGTCTTCTTTTTGAAATTTTAAATGTATTAAAATTGACTATATTTTGTTTTTAGAAGTTGTAATAACTTCGTCCCTGTGTCTCAGTGTATCTCCTTTACTTTAGAAGCAACACCTTCAGTTAATTACAATTATTTTAAAGCAATGCAACATCCGCTGTTAACATTATTTAACTTTATTGTTTATTCAGCAGAAATAATTGAGTTAGATTAAACTAAATCACTAAAACTGTCCAACAGGGACAAGAGATGTTAGAAGTAACCATGCAAGTTAAAATCAGCTAAACTCTGAGTCAAGTTTCAAGTACTTAGTCATGCACTTCAGTTAAGGCTCATACTGTTAGCTGCTATATTATTCCTAATAGAGGTATATTGTGCAGTTTACAGTGCTCAGCACTCCTGCTATTAAATATCAGAAACCATTTGTACTGTGCAAAACCCCTCAGCACTAGTAAAGTACTCTTGTAAAAGATGCCTCATTAAATGTATTGTACATATACAATTGTACCTTTTTTTAAGGAAACCCTGAGAGCCAGCATTTCTTTTTTTTGTCTAAACATGTTAAAATATGTTACTTTAACATTTGTAACATAAGCATTAGACAACTTAGATTAAAAATAAATAAATTAATAAAATGTTAAATCATTAAAAAAATTATATAATTTGTATTTGTATCCTATTTATTTTTGATTAATTTGGTTATTTGTCAAATGTTATGCACTAGCAATCTTCTTCCTATTACACAACATGGGAGACCAAAAATACAGAATTTATTCATTCATTCATTCATTCATTCATTCATTTAATTATTTTATCATTCAATTTACAGTGATGCCATATTCTGTTCACATAGTAATGTATGCTATTAAAACCAGTTGTCATCTATTCGTACGCTGGAATCAGACAATTGCTGTTCATTGTGCTTTTTGTCAAAAGTTATGATTAATTAAATCAGTATTATGTGCTCAGTATCAGCGACAGACATTAATATATTGCACACATACAACATAACATACAGTGATGGATGTAAAAAGGCTACAGTTAAATGTGTTGTTTTTGACTGATGAAAATAAATATGAATTCCAAGAAAATGTTTTAGCAGGTAAAGGAACTATTGCCAAACAGACACTAATTATAATTCATAATTTGCATCTAGTCATTCATTAGAACAAAAACAGATATCATAAAGTTTCTTTCTCTCAGCATCTCATGTATTCTTTGCTGTTCATCATTAAATTTGGCCCAGGTCTTGTAGTCTGAACAGCACTCTAGTCACATCTGCCGTGTCTAACAGCCAATAAATACAAGATAAGCCCAGAGCTTCTCTTTAGATGAGTCAACAGTTTAGAAGCAGATGTTTGTAAGCCAAAATAAGTGATTCAGGAGCGAGAATTAAACAATTTATAGGCTTGTTCTTTTCACCAAAGCCCTTACAAATCAACAGCCAACTATCCCTCTTTACCTTTATCAGAAAAGCAAGAGAATGTTTTACTTACAACCAAATTAATAAGATTATTCCAGCTGATTATGACATACAGTATCAACTGAGCTACCATGTTAAACCAAAAAAGTCTCTGGCGTGTGCACAGAATACAGGTTCACTGACGACTCATATAGCAAGCACTACCAAGATGTTAGTTTGTAAGATGTTCTCCTGCAAGCATATGAGCAGTCCCTCCAATCTGTGGACATTATCTTCCTTTCAAAGGCCCTGACTGACATATTACCTCTGGTGCTTGGTAACCTGGGCCAGGTTACAGGGTGACTCATGACTAATTAGGTTTACAGAATTAGGATTAATTAGCATGGATTTCACATTGTGTTATGCATACAGGATCTAAACAATCCTAAAATCTGCCTTACTTTAAGACCTGTTGAGGACAGCTGCAGCGGTAATCTCCCTTGGCTTGCTGGAGTTATTGGCATTTCAGAAATGGATTTTGAGTCAATGGCTAGACGCCAAACACCACGGACAAAAATGTCTCTTTGCCTCAACAAAAGGAGATCAAGCTTCATCTTGTTTGAAATGCAGAGAATTCCGGACAAAAGCAGTCCGGTTTTATCAGAGAGGGATAATCACCACAGCCACCATCCTTAGAAGCTGATACAAGCAGTGTGGCACCATAGGGTTCATCTAACCCGCAAGCTCATAAATCTCTTACAAACCTTTAGTTCTCAAGTCCCTTAAAGACCACAATTAAAAGACTATGAAGGATGTATTAAAACTTTTCAAGCTTTGAACCTTTTGATTGAAATGATTATCTCTGAAAACTACCTTTTTGACAGCTTCAATAAAAACAGTTCTGGAAATTCATGCTCTGGCATGTGTCACTTTACATGGATTGGTGGCGTTGAATCTGGGATTTCTACCCAAGACCTTAGAATCATTGATGAAGGTGAGGGCCATTTGCTATGCATAATATGCACTTAATTGTATTATTCGGTCTAAATGCTTGCCTTCTACACAACAAAAGGTGGTTAGGAGATGTATAACAGAATGTTCTGTATATATGTAACTGTGAACTTTAAGACCTGACTCTCTCACCTACATAAACTTTGCAGATTAAATCTCCCTTTGTCTCAGTTTGATTGTAATAACCTACACTCTTCTGCGAAGGCTTTTCACAAAATTTTGGAAAGTTGATTTTGGTCTAAAAATCATTAGTAACGTCAGGCACTAATGTCAGGTGAGGAGGCTTCGGGCACAGTCTGAATTCTAACTGACCCTGAAGGTGTTCAATGGTGTTGAGTCAGAGTCAGGGCTCTGTGCAGGACACTCGAGTTCTTCTACTCCAACATTAACACACCATGTGTTCATGGAGCTCTGTGTTTTGTGCACAGGGACATGTCATGATGGAACAGGGTTTGTGTCTCAGTTCCAGTGAAGGGAAAGACATTCTATACAAGTGTGCTTTCAATTTTGTGGCAACTGTTTGGGGAAGAACCACATGTGGCTTTAACGGTCAGTTGTTCACAAACGTTGTGCTTCTTTTGTGGCAAATTGGTGAAATTGCAAACATATTACACTTCTTTTAAACTCCTAAAAATGGAGGCACATATAATTTACCTGTACTCATGTTTTACACACATGACTCGTGGAAGGTTTTGGCTGAATGTTGTGATGATGTCACATGTTTTTTAGCCCAAACTGGAAAATCTGCAGTCATTCTAAAAACAAATTGCACAGAATATTGTAGTTTGCTTAAAGTATAAATTATTATAAACAAAATATTTTAGATCATTTTATTCATTTCAATTAATCTATTGAAATCAAAAATCTATTAACAGATAATTTTGCTTCTTTCTAGAAATAAATGCTTAGATTAGACAAACTAACAAAACAAGTTCAAGCTTTTGTCAAAATAAAAATTGAATAATTGTATGATTTGTTTTAGTTTGATTTAATTTTATATTAGGAAACACTCTGATACATTGGAGTGTGAATAAATGTGTCTATAATGAAGATATTTTTATTCTCTAAGATTGTTTTTTTTTTACAGTGTACCATCAGGGACGATGACTCCTTCTCGGGTGGGATTGGATGTGACACTAGTGCTGTTAAAGAATGATGTAATTCCACAAAATCTATGCACATAATACATGGTGAAATAATAACAGTCCTTCACAGAGGATTTTTTCAGCCCACTGTATATCTGCCTTTCTACGATGCATTTTCCAAACTAAGTTTTCCTCAATATAGAATAGAGGTTAACCGTTACTTTAAACAAATGACAGGATTGCAGGTTAAATCGTTGCATGCTGGGTCACGATACCTGAGACAATGATACCTCACTTGATACCAACCCACCTCCTAACTCACTCAGTCAGCTCAATGTTACCCTCAAAACCTTCCCCATTTCTTTCCCTGTATTCTGTCATAACTCTTATTCTTCTTCAATCTGTTCTCTCTCTCTCTCTCTCTCTCTCTCTCTCTCTCTATCTCTCGCTCTCTGTGAGTGGCTCTAGGGCTGAGGAGACAGGCATGAAATGAGTTATGAGCACTCTCTGTCTTCTTCACCTTCTCTGTCCCCTGAGTACACCTCAGCTTATGAGAAATCTTGGCTTAAATAAATACGCCCTTGGTAACATAACAAACGAGGCAGAGAAGAGGGATGAGGATGAAGGGCTTTAGGGAAAAAGTAAACACTCAAGTCACTTGCCCATTGGATGGCCAGGTTTAATGGCAATAGAAAATGGATTTTTTTAACAGAAGGTTTGATAGGCCTCTGAACTTTTACAGTTGGCAACCTACTCTAAACATTTCCTAAACATTTGATATGCAATATAGACTGTACTGTACCGGGCTGCCCAATCCCTCTTCAGCACATGCAATCATAAGATAACATATTAGAACGTCTACAAAACAAGATTACTCTTGATCGATCGGGTGAAAAAGTTCTTCTCTTACTCTCATCATCACTTTTGGATCCGAAATGCTATATTATGTCCCGAGGCCACAGAATATGAATAATGGTCCTGAGCTTCTTTTCCCAATGCCTTTTAGTATTCTGTTTGATATATGTATTATGCATTTTTCCTGACATAAAAGAGATAAGATTGAACATGTGAATATGAAGCAACCTGCACATTAGCTGAAAAACTAATTATAATAAAATAACCACAGTCCGAGACAATTCTGTAAGAGTGAAAGCAAAGGTGTTTTATTATGATGGAGGTGTTAATATGATGCCAAATCTGTTGTTTAAAAAAAAAAAGAAAGAAAGAAAAGAGAAGAAAAAATAAGTACAACCTGATGCCAACAGTGTCGATGATAATGACGTCTGCCAAAAGGTCTGGTCTTTCTTCTTGCTCATGTGTAGGCATGAAATATGATAACCCTCAAACTTCAAACAAGTCACAATGACAATTCCATATAAATCCTACAAATATTCAACCACTTATACTTGACAAGAATCACACGCAGGCTCACAGACAGACAGACAGACAGAAAGACAGACAGACAGACAGACAGACAGACAGACAGTTAAAAAACATAATGCCTTGACTAGTGGCATAGACACAAGAAAGCAGTATCAATAATTTTTGGCTGCCAATACAATTTTGTGAATATTAATAGTTGAGAAAATACTGTCTTTTACTGTACAGTCAATTTCAATTCACTCCGGTGTGATTATTTCCACTTTATTGGCAAAGCCACTACAGTAGTTACAGTATTACTGCATTTTATCTCTCTAATTACAGAGTTGTACTACACCACATTCACGTTTACGTTCACGTTTATGGGATTTGGCAGACGTTCTGATCCAGAGCAATTACATCGTAAATGCTTTAAAGTTTCTATCAGTGAATAGATTCTGAACTAAGAATAGATTCAGACTAAAAACACTGTGCTGGGGAGGTAACAGAGCAAGAAACACACACAGACAATAAGCTTTTGTATTGGTTAGTTATAATGCTAATTTAAGTCCTTTAGGAAGAGACATCATTTGAAGACTCCAGCTTGGTCTATATAATGTAAAAGAAAAAGACTCATCAGACCAGACCATCTTCATCCATTGCTCCATAGTCCAGTTGCGATGCTCATCTTGGAGATACTCTGACCCAGTCATCTACCAATCAGATTTGTCAAAAGTTGCTCAGATCCCTACACTTGCTCAATTTTTCTGCTTCCAGTAAATCAACTGTTCATTTCCTTCCTAACATATCCCACCACCTGACAGGTGCCATTGTAATGAAATAATCAGTGTTATTTTTCTAGGACTGCTCGACTGGTCCCACCATCTCTCAGTGTACAAGGTGGGTATACATCGAGACACTTATCTGTTCTGGCACAAGGTGGTGGAACAAACCTAATCTCGATGTCAGAATTTTCATATAGAGTCATTGACTGTTTTTAAACGACCAGTGAAGACTTAATAAATAAAAACCAAAATTTGGACTCATGGTATCTTTTGTCTGTAACCTAGTGAACCAGTATTGATGTGCTCGTTGACAGAGACTTCACAGCACTTTTGTACACTGCTCTGGATTACTGCGTCTGCCAAACGCCGTAAATGTGAATGTGAATGTTATTCACTTCACCTGCCAGTGGATTTAATGTTATGGCTGATCCGTGCTGCTTCATGCCCACTGGCCTCAATAGATTTACTCTATTCTAATCCATGAAAGATTTAACATGAGAAAGACAATATGTTATAGTCAATTATATATGTTAGGATAAATGTAGCTGTCTGATTTGTGACATATCCTATAATAACCCCCCACCCCCACCCATCATGTCCACATCATTAACAGTTTTCTTTAAACATACAGATTCCACTTTTATCAGATTGAGTCCAAACCCTAGCACAGTATCTTATTTTTATTACTCACATGTTGAGTTGTTTGTTTAGACCCTCAGTTTTCAGTCGGTCTGGTTGACTGACTCGATCGATTTCTTGATGTAGAAAAGGAACCATGGTGATAAAGTATTGACGTCTGAACGCACCTTGAATTACTGCAATTCTGTCAATATTCATGTATTTTTTAATAATTACTCCAGGGAATCCTAAGGTGATGTTTGATAGTCATTTACAAGTGTACACAAGTGTAGTGTATTTTGTTGCCAGCAAATACTAGGGAGCTTAAATCATACTGTTCATAATATAATATAATATAATATAATATAATATAATATAATATAATATAATATAATATAATATAATATAATATAATATAATATAATATAATATAATATAATATAATATAATATAATATAGTGTTCACTGTTTGGTCAGAAAAAAGAGATCATTTTATTTTGGACTCTTTGTAGGTGTTTCTACTTCTAAAATAACTATTGATTTGACAGGTGAGCACTTACGCTTGAAAGTAGTTGAGGGAAATAATATTGAACTGTAAATCAATATTGTATACATGTCTAAATGTCAAGTGAAGCATGCGGTATTGCTGTCAGGTTATCAATATTTTGTGTTATGCATATCTCAAATATATTTCACAGTGCTTATTACTGGAAGACCTTTAGCCATTTTGTTTCTGCTTCGCACGTTTGTGTCTCGGGTAATTGCAAATCCACAAACATCTGCTCTGTGCTCAATAGTTTACTATGACCTCATATTCCAAATGAAAAAGACCAAGCAGATTTTCACTACATGGTTATTAAGAAAACAATTGCACAAGCAAAGCATTTTGATCAGTCAAGTCATGGATTTCTGGCTATGGAGAGGTGCAGGTCATGAAAGTTTCAAGAAATGTAGTGAAACTCAAAAAATACAACAGAAACAAATTCCCCAAATCCTGGGAAACATATAATTATAGAATCGATGATGTATAGCATCATTCAAACTACAGATCTGAACTACTGTAATACTATAGATGACAAGTCAAGATTCCTTGATATATTTTATAGGAATGATTATTAAAAACCTTCCACGGAAGTAATACTCAGAACACCAGTGTATGGAAGCAGACACATGGAGGTGGATGCAGAAGATTTTCTTTACAATACATCACACAAATTAAACTGTAATAAAATAATCAGAACAATTTAGAACAATCCGTCAAGTCAGAACAGGGAAAAAACACAGTCAGGACAATCAGTCTAGAACAAAGTTACACTCGACTGGCCAATGTTAAAATGTACACTTTACAGAGAGTGAACTAAAGAGCGTTAATCCAAACATCTACAATGAAACACAACCTGGTGTGCAGACAATCGGTAGGAGCTGGAGTCCGAGATCGTGACGTATTACAATGTGACAGCTAGACCGTAATTATTCATTATTTTTTAACACGAGAACATGTTTAAATGCTTTGGTTAACATTACAGAAAGACTTTCTCTTCAACTTCAAAGATTCGCCACCACCAAGAGAAATGGTCTGCAAACAAACAGCAAGCACCACGCATGTGTTTCTCCCACATGGAGATAATCTGCTGCTGGTGTAATATCGCCTGTTGTACAGAGTGCCTTTTTCCTCCTTATTACTTTTCTATCCTTAGGCTAGAGTTCCACGCATATTAAATTGACTAAGGTAATCTCTTTTTCTCTTGTAAAGAACTCGTTTCTCACATGATGTGTCAGCAGAACAGATCCAAATTCAAGGATGATATAACGCTTTTGTAATTATATTCCACTTCACCATTTAATATTCAATATTAGGTTTTCCTGCTTGCATTCGGCACGGACAAGTTTTTTTTCTCTGTGAATTCAGGCTTGAAATAATAGTAGAAGCAGGTAAACAGGATGGATGCCCCAAGGCTCTCTCTCTCTCTCTCTCTCTCTCTCTCTCCTTTATCTCCTGTACCAACTGCAGGTTTCTGATTTATTTGTTTGGTTTTCTCCTCCATCAGCTACAGTAGTAAACAAGCTTCAGACAGGAGAATCAAAGGGCTCACAGCTGAATTTCACCCCGGTCTACTAAAGTAGCTTGGTGAGGAAACGACACTACATTTCATACACTCTCTCATGTTTTATACATTTTCTCATGCATAGAAACTTTAATTTATAGCTACAATGCAGCCCATAAGTAAAAAGATGCTTATACAACATCACTTTGCCTCCATATGCCAGCACATTAGATGTGAAACGGAACAATGAGGTAAAATTGCAGAATGTGTTTTTTCAATGTATTTACATCTATATTGAAATATCAGAACTATAGGCTTCTCTATACACTGCCCCACATTTCAGGGACAATAACTATTAATTCAATGTCATTCAGTACTTTAAGCTGATAGGGTTTAATTTTAAAGCTGCTGGAGCACAGAATAATAAAGATACAATAAGGACTTTACATTATGTAATCATGTGAATGTGCCACCCTATGAAAGGTTGATGCAAGAATGGCACACAAACCTTTTAACAACACTTAATATCTATTTATGAAAACCAAAGGGTTTTTTCCCCTCATCCTTTTATGCAGCTGAACAAAATCTAAAGTTCGTCTACTCACTAAAACCAATGAACTATGAAGTAGGATAAGTGAACACTGTAGCAGCAGATTACTCATGATTATTCAATTATTGTCCAGCTTGTTGTGCTGGTGGGTGTCATTATGACTTATAGCCATGCATTGATTTACAGCATTCTGTAGTTCTGGATATGACATTTGCTCCAAAAAAAAAAAAAAAAAAAAAAAATCTAAATTCAAGTAGGTACATGAAGTGTGCCAATACTTATGAACAGAATGACACAAAACAAAGTTTTAAAAAATTTATTTCATTTATTGAAGGAAAACAACACCTATATTACCCATGTGAAAAAGTAATTTCCCCTAAACTGGAGATCAGTTTAACTGTCACGATCGCTGACCTGCGCCGCCGATGATGGGGATCGAGCTCCAAACTCTACCATAGGCTCGACAACCCTGTAGTAGGATAGCAGTGCATACACAGTTTTATTAATGTAAACACTGAATAAAACAAGACTTCTAACATTACATAAACATGACTATAACATAGAAACCTTAAACAATAAACACAACAATCCTAAAAGACATAAACATGGAAACAGCTCGCACGTATCAACATTGGTGTTCACGAAGACAATGACTCACAACCACAAAGACAACAAAGCAGTACAACTAATCAAGGGGAACAAGGAACAGGTGACATAGTGCGAACATTAGGCAGGAAAAAAAGCATATCACAGCAGATATAGAAACACCTGCCAACCTGGTGGTCTGGCAAGGAATCATCCGGGTTTCTGACAAACATTGCTGAGGAATTTTGTCTTTGCAGTCTAGTTGGTTTAAATATGTAAATATTTAAAAAAATGAACCCAAATGCAGGACCGCTTAACAAAAAACAGGATTTATTAACAAAAAAAAAAAAAATTCCACTAAACAGGACAGCGAAAAACCAGACGAAGACAACAGCAAATGGCAAATGACAGAGGATTCATAAGCATAAGGCAACGCGGCTCAATTAAATAGCACAAATAATTATTTAGACATAAGGAACAGGTGTGCAGAGGCAGGCAGGAAAAGACAAGGGCAGGGCAGACACGTGAACAAGAAACATAAACAAAAGGCACATGGCCAAAGTCCGGGCAGAGTCCTGACAGTACCCCCCCCTCGAGGCGCAGCTCCCGACACGCCAATCCGTCCTGACAGTCCCAACGGGTCCGGTAGGGGGGAGCAAGGCACACGGCAAGGCAGGTGGGGGAAGCAAGGCACACGGTGGCGCAGCCAGAGTGGCCGAGCGACGTCCACAGCCGAACAGGAGGGGCCGAGCGACGTCCACAGCCGAACAGGAGGGGCCGAGCGACGTCCACAGCCGAACAGGAGGGGCCGAGCGACGTCCACAGCCGAACAGGAGGGGCCGAGCGACGTCCACAGCCGAACAGGAGGGGCCGAGCGACGTCCACAGCCGAACAGGAGGGGCCGAGCGACGTCCACAGCCGAACAGGAGGGGCCGAGCCCAACCCCCAATGCACCGTGGCCAGACCCACCTCTCGGGAACCAGGAAAAGGGGGGGGAGGGAGGGCAGGGGAAAAACAAAATCCTCCACAAACAAAAAAAATCATGGGTGCAAAACACGGGCCTGAAACACCCCCCCGCAGACAGGAAGTGGGGCGGCGTCCTCCACGGAAACCAAATGTGAAGCGACGCCCCCCACCGAACAGGTGCGGGGCGATGTCACAGGGCACCGAAGAAAACAAAACAAAACTCGGGGTGGTGACATGGCCTGCAACCAGGAAGTGAGGCAGCGCCCCTCGCGGAGAAACCGGAAGCGGAGCGGCGTCCCTCACCGGAAAAATGCGGACCAATGTCACCAAAACCTCGAAGTCCAGGGAAAAAAAAATCCAATAAGAAAAAAAAAAAATTGCTCCCAATATCGGCCAGTCCAAGCTGCAGCTGTCCTGCTGGGTCCTGGTCTGGCGGAATCCTTCTGTCACGAATGCGGGGGTAAAAATGGACCCAAAAGCAGGACAGCTAAAGATTTATTAACAGGATTTATTAACTTAAAAAACACGAAACAGGACGAAGACAACAGGAGACAAAAACAACAGCAAATGACAACAGAGGATTCCGCGCTGCATAAGGCAACGCGGCTCAACTAAATAGTACAAATAATTATTTAGACATAAGGGACAGGTGTGCAGAGGCAGGGAGGAAAAGACAAGGGCGGGGCAGACACGTGAACAAGAAACATAAACAAAAGGCACATGGCCAAAGTCTGGGCAGAGTCCTGACAAAATATTAGCCACATTTACCACAGGGTTTTAAGTAAAAGTCTGTTTTAAATAGAGTTTATAGAAATATGCCATTCCAAAACCTTTTTTTTTCTTTTGAACCATTGTGAGGTAACTTCCTCTTTAACTTTGAATCCTTGTCTTGCTGCACATGTCAACTGAGCCTCACTTAGATCATGGATATATGTTAGAACAGAACAGGCTCTAGTTCCACCACAAAAAGGATTAAATGAATGAATGAATAAATTTAAAGTGATTACTACTCAAGACCATCACTGTAGAGTTTAAGATAAGTCCATGACTGGAAATAACCGAGAATGATTCAACGATATGCCTCTCTCTCTCTCTCTCTCTCTCTCTCTCTCTCTCTCTCTCTCTCTCTCTCTCTCTCTCTCCCTCCCCCCTCTCTGTCTTGAGCTCTACAACCTGCTAAAGTTTTTCACTTTCCTTCTCAAAGGCTCTCCACTTTTCTTTTTTTTTGCTTCCCCCAACTGTCCATAGCTTCCTATTTGTCTCAGCTTTATTTGCAACATCAACACATTTCAGGGGCACGGTGGCTTAGTGGTTAGCACGTTCGCCTCACACCTCCAGGGTCAGGGTTCGATTCCCGTCTCCGCCTTGTGTGTGTGGAGTTTGCATGTTCTCCCCGTGCCTTCGGGAGTTTCCTCCAGGTACTCCAGTTTCCTCCCCCGGTCCAAAGACATGCATGGTAGGTTGATTGGCATCTCTGGAAAATTGTCCCTAGTGTGTGATTGTGTGAGTGAATGAGAGTGTGTGTGTGCCCTGCGATGGGTTGGCACTCCGTCCAGGGTATATCCTGCCTTGATGCCCGATGACGCCTGAGATAGGCACAGGCTCCCCGTGACCCGAGGTAGTTCGGATAAGAAGATGAATGAATGAACACATTTCATTTATCACCTCTTCAGATATTGTGATAGCTCAGTGTTCAGCTTGGACCATAAGAGTAAATATCAGGAGGAAAGTTACTGACTGTCACTCACACCTGTCGGCTACATTAGAGATGCAGAAAGAATCTGATGGGAACATAAACCCACACACATGCAACAAGACCTCATGGGTCCCTATAGAGGTGTGTATAAGTGAATAAATAATGCTCTTAAGACTGAGAGGTCATATTGATGAATAATGTAGATTTTTCCAGCCATGTCCATGTTTTATTGAAATTGTGGAGGTAGTGAGTGGGCATAAAGACATAGAGTTATCAACAGATGAGATGAGACGGTGTTTCCACTTTTTGACCACATGGAAGCTCTTTTCTTTAATACTAACCCAATGCCCTGGAAGGTTGGCATCAAATCTCACTGCAAATATTGAGTTCTCAAATGCAGTCATGCTCTTTGCCTCTCGAGCTATTCAACAAAGCACACACACAATGACACACACACACACACAATGACACACACAGACACACATACACACAATGGCACACAGACACACACATACATACACACACACAGACACACACACACACACAATGACACACACACTATGACACACACAGACACACACATACACGCACACACACACACGGACACACACAGACATACACACACACCCTCACACACAGACACACATACACACACACACCCTCACTCACACACACACACACACGCACACACACTCACACACACACATACAGACACATACTGTAGACACACTCACAGACACTCATACACATACACACACGGACACATACACACACAGACTGACACACACGCCAATTTCATGACTTTTTTTTTTTTTGGGACATAATGTCTGTATTGTATATTGTATTGTAGAATGTGTTCAGTAGGATTCATGATGCAGCAAGTGAACAGTCAGTTCTCCAAGTTGGTGTGTTAAAAAAAGTAAAAAATAGCCATATGTAAGGACCCGAGTGACTTTGACAAGGCCAAATTATGGTGATTTCTAGGCGATTGGGTGAGAACATCTCCAAACAGCAGAACTCCAGCAGTGTTCCTGCTATGCTGTGGTTAGGATGAACTAAAAGTGTTCCATAGAAGGACACCCGGTGAACCAGCGACAGGGCTGTGGGTAGAAGGCCATCATTTTCTTTACACTAATCACTTTAGAGTCTGTTCTAAAGTTCCACAGGGAGAACGAAATTGCTCACTTTTTCTTTCTTTGTTTTGTGTGTACTGTACTAATAAATGGGAGTGAAGAGCATTTTTAACTGATGTTGTTTATTGAGCTCATGTAGTGTTTCAAGTGCAAACTTGATCTAATTCATGACTGATAATTTAACATTTATAAGCCGTGACTCACAAGCTCACTGAGATACACTTTAGGTGCTCTAGTTTACATGAAGTAGTGTGGGCTGGAAGCTAGACCATGATCAAGAGCATTCTTCCTTGCTGCAATGTACTCTGGGCAATCAATTCCACAGCGAGTGAAGCAATTTAATAAAGCCTTGGAAAGGTGAATGAATTGCACTTCAGCTGTATTTTTCCATCTTGTGTTTTATGTATCTGGAGCTACACAATAGAACCAACCTGGTAGTTTAATATGCCACTGTGTGGATTTTTTCAAATATTGTCAGTCCATCAGTGTGTCATTTTATTTGAATCTAATGGAAGAAAGATACTAGGCATTAACTGATGAATGAACAGACTTGTTGCTCATGTTTTTTTTTGTTTTTTTTCACTGCCATATGCTTCTTTCTCAATTAAACCGTTAGTCATTTTCTAACAATCTCAGAAGTCGTTGGCTTAAAATCCAGCTTAAAGGCTGCCCAAATGACTATTTTCTCCCTACAGCACAATTAGATCTGTGGGTATTATTGTCTTCTAACATGCACACAGCCAAATTTATTGGAGCCATTAACAAGCATAATGGAAAAGAAACTGGTCTTTGCATCTGTCTCTTTCACATGGATAGAAATAGAAACCTTTCTTTAATGTGCCATCGTCTAGATACACTCCAAAAGCATTTGGAATATTTATGTTTTCATTATAATTTTAATGAAATTGCACAAGCTGGATCTTAAGAGGCACTATATATCTCTGGCATACCAATTAGTGTGGCATGATCGCTGCGGAATTTGTAAAGTTAGCATCTATATGATCAGATCAAGGCAACATAATGCATCAGACTGATGCTGTTGTAATTTTTTATTTATTTTTTGCTTAAGGTTGTGGAGCAGCACATCATCAGATTAGATGCACTCTTTAAACTTGGTAGTGTTACAGTTCTTTGCATTTCTTTCTAGAAGCTTTACATTTAAATTACACCTCTCACCTTGCAGACAAGAACGTGCTGAGATGAACATTGTTCGGTAAACATGTTAGAGTCTGAGACCGTCTAGTGGTTTGTTGTGTACTGTATCTACAATGAGGTTAAAAGTTATTGCAACACAAATCAACCACATGCAGATAAATATTTGGATTAATAAGGTTGAAAAGGCGTATAGAATTTGTCGATTTTTATAAAACCATTCAAAGGAGCATACATTTAATTCGAGCAATGGTCTGAGATCAAAAGAAAAACTTTGCAAGGTTATGCTCTTGAATATCTCCATGTCGGTGTTCATAGTTATGTGTTTCTATGCTTTAAAAGCCCCATATAAAGCTGCATTCTTTCTTCTCCTGGAGTCTGGATAATCACACACATGGTTGTTGTTGTGGTCAATTATGGTCAGGATTCAGTTATTAGGCCAGTATACACCTCCTGGTCTAACTGCATTGAAGTCAAATATCACTTCTATAGTATGGACACAGGGTTATTTGGTATTCTAGCTTGCCATTAAGGAAAGGAAGGAATAGCGTCAGTGCTCATTAAGGGAGCGACGGACCGCTCTTCATTCTTCCTCCGCCAACAAACGCTATGCAACAAAGGCAACAGGAGAAAAAAGTTCAAACAAGAAAGGACACGCAATTCTCTTCTGCTGCTGATTACCACAAAATATCATATTCAGCTGTCAGTTCAGTGTGTTGTCTTCAATTTCATCTTCCCCAGAAGCCAGCAGTAAATAATGCCAGCAAAGGTAATTGAAAATGTTGAAAGCAAACTGTAAGAATGCAGAATGAGAAAGCTTTGTTTAAAATACCTCCCTGGCTGAATAGTTAGATTCCAACAATGAGCTTAATATTGAATGGAATGATAATGATGAGGATGAGGATGATGAGGAGGAGGAAGAGGAGGTTGTTGATGATGATGATGATGAGGAGGAGGAGGTTGATGATGATGATGAGGTGGAGGAGGAGGTTGATGATGATGAAGAGGAGGAGATTGATAATAATGATGAGGTGGAGGAGAAGGATGGTGATGATGATAATGTGGAGGAGGAGGAGGAGGAGGAGATTGATGATGATGTGGAGGAGAAGGATGATGATGGTGAGGAGGAGGAGGTTGTTGATGATTATGATGATGATGAAGAGGAGGAGGAGATTGATGATAATGATGAGGTGGAGGAAAAGGATGATGATGATGATGATGATGATGATGATAATGAGGAGGAGGAGATTGATGATGATGATGAGGTGGAGGAGAAGGATGATGATGATGATGATGATGATGATGATGATGATGATAATGAGGAGGAGGTTGATGATGATGATAAGGTGGAGGAGAAGGATGATGATGATGGTGAGGAGGAGGAGGTTGTTGATGATTATGATGATGATGAGGAGGAGGAGGTTGATGATGAGGAGGAGGAGGAGATTGATGATAATGATGAGGTGGAGGAGAAGGATGATGATGATCCCAAAGGAAGAACCATCAGTCAGAGAGAATATTTTACCCGCTTGGATTATTTCAAGGATGGCAGCTATTAACCATTCTACCCATGTGGGCATGCCTGTGATGGCGTATTAATAGAGATAAACAGTGTTCCTTTAAGGGTTACCCTGGGTCACCCCCTCCAAGGGGTAACTTATCACCCTACTTTGCTCAGGACAAAACAATCCTTTATTAATGTTATTTATGACATGACCTGCAAATATAGTGACACAGCACGTCTATGTCCAGCACACAGACACGTAACATTTCCAACAGGAAGTTGGACTTTTTACAGACATTGTAAAGCCAAGTGGCCAGGAGGCACTAATAAGGACTTTATTTGGGTTGATTACCATCTGCCACAGGAGTTAAGAATGTACTACATGCACTAAGCGCTCAGTCTTTATATACGTTGTGATTACCTCTTAACATTTTATTCCTAGTTTCACAATTGCAGTTCTTGACTACCCAGTTATAGAAGGGAAATGATTTATAATTACACTCTCCAGTGTCACTCAGATCAAGATGAGTTCCCTTTTTAGTCTGGTTCCTCTCAAGGTTTCTTCCTGATGTTATCTCAGGGAGTTTTTCCTCACCAAAGTCTAGTTTGCTCATTATGAATACAGTTTATATCCATATTTTAGGTATTACTGTAAAGCTGCTTTATGAAAATGGCCAATGTTAAAAGCACAAAGAGAATCTAACTGAACTGAATATTCTGTTTCTTTATAGCGATAGTTGGTACTGATACTGAAGTGTTGTGACTCAGAGTAAATTGTCTTGCCTTTATCATTAATATTTGACTTTCTCCTTTTCTTGTAACACTTTACTTCTTTTTTTTTTTTTTTTGTGGAAATCATTATACATTTGACTCTGTGATCTGCATACAGAATTCCTGTGCAGTGTCATCACCCATGTTTCCTTTTGCTTCATAACGTGCCACACTGATTCAAGATCAAATCATTCCGAGGTAGTTTCAGGTGGTGTCAGTGTCTCTACCTGGAAGAACCTGGTATCACAGACAGCATTTATTGTGCAGATATGTCTTTCTTGCACCATTATTGCTATATGCTTTGGAGAGTTGTAAATGAAATAGAGGTTTAATTAAAAATGTACACAGTTAAAGGAGAGATTTGTAGCTTTAAGGTTCTCTGTCCTGTAAAGAAAGTTACTGTATATCTGTAAGAACATGATTATCTCTCCAGCTGACTCTAGAAGTTTTGTTGTGACTGTCCTGTCTCTCCTGTGTTGCCTTTTAAGTTGTTGTTGTTGTCCTTCAGCTGCTCATTGTGTGGAGCTTCCTGACGCAACCCTCCCGTTTTGTCCAGGTTTTTGACCAGCACTGAGAGTTATTTTTTCAGTGACCAGGTTGGCTTCATGATGATGATGATATTGATGAGGAGGAGGATGATGATGATGATGATGATGATTTCCCAGCAGTGCAGACTGTGGGAGTGGAATCCAGGCCACAGTGGAATCCAAGCACAGAATCCTGCCGCTTTGAAAATGTTTTACATAATCACATAAATACAAAAGTTTTTATACCCTGAAAGGTAAACAGTGCCATTTATCTGGAAAATATGACTAATAATGCTAAATAATTTTTTTAAGTTACATTTTTTTATAATAATGTTCACATGAAGTCATTAATTATCACATAGTAGTTTGACTCCTTTTAAAACCTTATAATGACTGAAATCACCTAAACAACCTGATCAAAAGTTTACATCTCCTTGAATGTTAGCCACATTATAAACACACATGTCGACACACAGAGCTTTAAATTACTATTAAAGGGACGTTTATACACTTGTGACTCATTGTGATTGTAATTAGTGTCTGTACATAAATCTATATATACAGGAAAGCTTCATAATATGTGTGTGCATCAGGTTCTTGCAGGATAAAACGAAAGAGGTTTTTTAATTTAATGTGGAGCTCAGAGAACAGCTCATGAGCAAAATTCCACCTTAATTAATTTAAAAACCGCACAGACAGACAGACAGACTTATGTTAAAAGTGATTTGTATTTCTAGTTACAGCCATAGCTGAGTTGAAGATTACATTTTCTTATGTTAGAGATATTCAGTCTCAGTGTTTCATAACCCCACGTTATCATAGAAAACAAACTTCTGATAGGTTAATTGTTGTTAGTGTTGATTAAGAATGCATTAATGGCTGTACAATAGCTTACTTCTAGAGCTTACTTCTAGTTACTGTTTGGCCAACAATGATTACTGCTATGTGTATGTGACTGCTATGTGCTATGTGAGAAAATGATTGAGGCTCGAGACATTAAAATGCTTCACAGTCAGGATGGTGTCCCTTAAGTTTAGAGCCTCAATCATTTTCTCTACACATAGCAGTAATCATTGTTGGCCAAACAGTAACTAGAAGTAGAAGTTTTTACTGGATTTTCCGTAAAACACTTCAGAAAAGAGTGGCATGATTTTCACTTACTATATAAATAATTTTCAATTTACATTTATGAAAACATCAAAACCATAATGTTGTGTATTTCCTCTGAATTTTAAATCTTCAAGCAGATTTGTAAATTAAAGAGCATTTTTAAATCACACAACATCTAATAACGTAATTGCATGTAAAAAAAAAAACGTAATTAGCTACTTTAGAGAAATTTGGAGTTCGTAAATTTGTTTTTTATTTAAAGTTTTCACATTTTGTTATAAATACTCAACTTGGAAATGAGCACACTGAAGATCTTTACTAGTTCTGGAATATAAATGACCTGGTTATCCTCTACTTAGTTGTAAAATCACTTGTATTCCTATACAAACTATCATGTGTCAGTCATTTTGATCTGGATCAAACTCTATAAGCCTATATCTGTTTACTGATGAAGACTTAAAGCTTCTGATGTTACACCACATTATTCATTCCAACTGATTGCGACACTCTGTGATCCTCAAGTAACAAATAAAACTGGTAGTTATTCAGGCAGTGAAGTGATACTGTGCACTACTGATGATGAGTATCACACAGTTAATAGTACTGTACTCTGTTGATCACGATAATCCTCTCAATCTCTTACTACTGATTGTCTCTCAGGGATAAATATCACTCAAGGAAATATCATTGTCTTCTACTGAGGTTGAGAATCACTCAGGCACTAGTGATCGTAGTTGATGATGAGTACAAAGCCCCAATACTATACACTGTTAAATAATAAATCACTGATGCTATTTCTACATTACTCTGAGTCACTTATTGTCCCAAATGACTTTTAGTCTGTTGAGCTCTATGCCACTGCTTTACAAATGTCCACCACATTTCTCTTAGTGCCACAGCTGCTTATAACACATGTCTAATAGTATTTTTTTCTGTCAATTATGCCCATGCAGTTATTTCCATTCCCCAGTGTCCACGCTTTCCTTTGCCAGTGGAGCTCCACTTCTACAAACGTCTTGAAAGTCTTCACTGGATACAAGGGACAGCTTAAGCATGCTATAGCATGATAGGTTTGTTAATATTCTGCAGTACAATTTTATTTTGTTGTTTTTTTTTTCAGTAATTTTACAGTCCACACGTATTTTGGTAGAGCGGTAAAATTTAGAGCAGTACTCCAGAGAAACAGAACAGTCAGAACTGAAGAGAACTGAAGTGTGTGAGCAGAGAGCTTCCCTGTCTTTGATGAAATTGCAATGTCAGGGTTTAGACTTTCTGCCACTTTCCAAATGCTACAAACCAGTCTCAGAATTCGAACCTCAGGACTCACAGCAAATCAAGCAGTAAGTCAACTCTAAACCAAGTTTCCCACTGGCCTAGATCAGGTGTGTCCAGTGTTATTCACCAGAGATGGGGGACTCAAGTCATATGACTTGACTTGAGTCAGACTTAAGTCGCATATTTGAGACTTGAGATTTGCTTGACAAATATTAAAAGAAGACTCGACGTGACTTTGACTTGACATTAATGACTTGAGACTTACTTGTGACTTGCACATGTGTGACTTACTCCCACCTCTGTTATTCACAAAAGGCCGGTGCAGGTTTTCACTCCAGTCGAGCAGGAGCCACACTCGATTCCAGCTGTTTAATCAACTGCTCTTGGCTTTCAGTAGACTCAGATGTGGCTTCTGCTTGGTTGGAATGGAAATCTGCATCCACCCCGGCAATTATATAAGATAAGAAATAATACCACTGGCCAAGACAGAAAACACAGGACAGGACACATACACAAAAAAATATACATTTTCTTTATTGTTATTGTATAGCTCTACGTACAACAAAACGTGAAGAATGATTTAAATTATAATAATAATAATGAATATTTATGAATTATTTAATCTAATATTTTACATCAATAAATGGATAATGTGATAGAAATACTTTACCATCTTTACCACTAATGTAGCAGTAAATGTAAAAAGAATGAGGAAGACGTTTGGTCCTGGACTGGACCGCACACACTGCCATACAGTACATGAGAGTTATTTTAGATTCAAGCTCCCCAGTATCGCCATGATGAGGATGGTTTCTCATATGAGTTTGATTCATTTTAAGAATTATTCCTTATATCATCTCAGCACTGTCACTCCATTAAGGATGAACATAAATGCATAACATGTTTTATTTACATCCTAAATCTATATATTTCTGTAAAGCTGCGGTTTCTGTGGCTAGAAGTGCTAGACAAATAAAACTGAATTGAACATACTTAAAGCACGTTCTAACTTCAGTACACTTTTGTACCTGATAGATTACTATTTAGAATTTATTACATTAATAAGTCGGAGCTCTGTTAACTATTACAGTCAGATATTTACATAATGAAAACATTTTTCTTGCACATTGCTGAACATTTTATTTAAAGAGCAGGCAGCCAAATCTAAAACGTGAATCAAACTCAACAACAGGAACCAGGTCAGCAGAGGTGACCGAACAGCAACGTCAGGGATGATACAAAAATGAATAAAAAGTAATAATAAAACAGGAGAACGAATCAACGACAAACTGGAATAAGGTCATGCAGGCAAACAATACTTTGCAGTGAACAAGGAAACATGAGGGTTTTAATGCAGAAACTTCTCAAGGGGTAGAACTGAAAACAGGTGATCAGGAAACAGGGCAGTTATGTGCTACTGCCCAGATGTTTACTGCCCAGATGTTTTCTTACTATTCAAATTTTAACTTTTAACAAAAGAACAGTATAAAAGTTCTTGTTTTTCTAGCATTTTAAAAAACAGTTTTTGAGTTTTATTAACTCAAAACATTAATTATAATAGTGTTTCACATCAAATACTCAAAAAGTTAAAGACGATTCCATGGCATGTTCTTGTCAGAGGTCAGGAAGAGCATCTGCATGCAAGTCTTACATTATGTAGGGCTATAAACTACATCCTTTAACGATACACAGTTCATTGAAATTCTTCCAGTAACCATTTTAATGACCATCACCTTTTCTGTCTAGCAGAACCACTCAATGTTTATACACAGCCTCTTGGTAATATTTAACGTGTTTCTTTGTAATATAAGTGGTTCCTAGAGCTTTGAAGGTGGACTCTACCCCTCTTTATTTTCCATTTTTACCCTGAACAGCCAGACTAGTAACCTCTACCCTATGACCTTAAATAGCACAAACAACTTCCATAACAGGTTCTCTGGCAGCACTTAGCGCACAGATCCTGTGTTTTCATGTGACAGTTAGTCCATTCACAGACTTTTTAGCCATCTGCAGTTACACATGAGGTACAAAAGCATTATTTGTGCCATTACAAACTCTATTCCACTGCTCCTATACTTATGTTAGTCTGTAAAAATAAAAGGTAACTGAGAATGTAGGCACACTTAGTGCTGATCAAGGATCAGGCTTCAAATTGTCATCACTTAGTCCTTAGCTGTTGATTCACACATACAGCAAGTGTACAGTACAAGTATGCATATGAGTCAAGCACATAATTTCCCGCATGATTTAAAAATGTTCCTGCATCAAACTGCTCAGACTCTTAGCATCTAATTAATTAATTCATTCATTCATTCATCTTCTACCGCTTATCCGAACTACCTCGTGTCACGGGGAGCCTGTGCCTATCTCAGGCGTCATCGGGCATCAAGGCAGGATACACCCTGGACGGAGTGCCAACCCTCTCTCACTCTCATTCACTCACGCAATCACACACTAGGGACAATTTTCCAGAGATGCCAATCAACCTACCATGCATGTCTTTGTACCGGGGGAGGAAACCGGAGTACCCGGAGGAAACCCCCGAGGCACGGGGAGAACATGCAAACTCCACACACACAAGGCGAAGGCGGGAATCGAACCCTGGAGGTGTGAGTCAAACGTGCTAACCACTAAGCCACTGTGCCGCCCGCATCTAATTAATATTATACAGAATTCACATAAGACAGGAAATCACTCTAAAAAGCATGTATAAGCTGTAGATCTGGACTAAACCCATGGAGTAGGTCATGATCTCATTATAATTCCAGGATCCTGTTCTGATGAAGATTTATTAATATTCTATTTTGTGATATAGGTTTATTAGATATTATTGGGTACAGATAAAGGTCAAGCAATACAGTAACATCTCAGCAACACCATGATTAGCCATAACCTACTGAACTGCATAGCTGATATGCTTTTCTCCATGAAATCAACATAGTTTGGGGTGTTTTAGATTCAACCTAAAATACGGTTTAAGAGAAGCAAACTTCAACAGTACCAAGGTCTCACCACCCACGCATCAGTCACGTCTTATCATTTTGAAAATGAATGAATAATTTACTGAGTTTCAATATGAATTTAGACCCATTCCTCTGATATCTATCCTTGGTCAATTATTTTTTCTTTATCAATATCTACTATCTATATTACACTGGCTCATTTGCATTTCATAGCCAAATACTAATATAAAGTCTTTGTACTGTCTGAACCTTTTATGGTAATGTACCAAAGGTTCTCAGGGCTATCAATTACTCAGTGTGTGTCTAAATGGAAAAAGTGGGAGCTAATTTTCTACCCGTTAAGGTGACAGGACATACAATCCTTTACAATCATTACCTCACTGATGTGATGACATACTTTCTAAACCCCCAGGCAAGTCATTTAACCTCTGTAGACCTCAGCTGTACAGTTTTGTTGTAAGGTTGTATGCTCATTTGACTGAAGCTCAAAACCCAAAAAAGATGAGAGAACATGTGACCATGAGGGGAAGTATGAGGACCACTTACAACTGTGACTGAATTTCAGTAATATAAATATCATCTGAAAATATCTCCAGATGAAACTCGATCAGATGTTTGATGCAGTGTAAGCACTTGCTGATAAATTTCATTGAAACCTAACCATGAACTTCGTTTCCCTGCTCTGTGGCCTACAAAGATGGCTGAACTGGACTCTGCTTCCCACAACACATCTGAATTTCCACCAGAAGTTCTGGTTGTACTCACCTGTTTCAATTACACACACACATGCACACACACCTTTATAAACTTCTTTTAGTTGCTGTAACATTTTGTTACAGCCTAGCATCAAAATAATGACTCAAATATCACATTCTAGGATTCCACTCCCTCAGCACCATGGTCCAAGTTTGATTCCTGGGTTCAGAACCAACCACCATTCCTTCAAGTGAGCCCCTGGTTGCTCTCACACTCTCACAACTAAGCTTTAAGATTAACTCCCAGGTTTGGGAATTAATCTTAAACTGTAGTTGTGAGAGTGTGGAATTTCAGCCATTAGACCACCAGGGAACCAAAGCTTCCCAGATAATGGAGAATAACTCTATACTTTCTTACCAAAATAAACAGGTTCATTCATTTGCAGAGACAATTTACTTTTTTTTTTATCTCAGAACAATAGTAATGTATTAGATATAAACTGAAAATTTACATTTGCAGGTACATTTGAACACATTTCCCAATCTGGCAAAAAAAAACAACAACAAAAAAAACAACATTTGAAGTTATAGATATTAATGTAATATACATGCATTCATTTTGCATGTGATGACACAAGATGGAAGAAAATGCATGAAGTGTGACAATTTTAAGGAACTGATGAGTTTTGTTTAATGAGTCTGTATTTAGTTATTGTGTAAATTGCAGAGAGATATAAATTTTATTTCACACAAAACCCATTGATTAAATGAATAATACATTTAAAACTGGTGTGAAAAAGCTAATTGTTCAGAGATTTTAGGTTGTTTTGGGAGGAAAAAATTCTTATTTGAGAATTAAACAAATACGACTGTAAAAAAAAACTGTAAGATAGATAGATAGATAGATAGATAGATAGATAGATAGATAGATAGATAGATAGATAGATAGATAGATAGAATCTAAAGAGTAGATCTAAATGTATGAATTTATTAAAAATATGTTGAATATGGATCAAGTTTATACGATACCTTCAGCTCCACACCTTGTGCTCCTCACAACAGAATTTCTCCAGATCCTCCAGGCTCCTCCTCCAAGGTTCTCTCTTCTGTTCAGCTCAGGTTTTCAGTAAGGTTTAGATCAAGGATGTTCATACCATTACATTATATAGCTGAACCATTTTTTTGTGTGAATTTGGAGGTATATACAGTAGATCATGCTAAAAGAACCAACTGCGGCCCAGTGGGAACGTCTTGGCAGAAGCACCCAAATTGTTTAATCATAGAATCTCTTTTGGACTCTTTGACAACTTTATGTATTGTAAAATTGCTCCCAGGACATAAAAGTAAAAACAGCTCCACATCATCTCAGAGTCAGCATCATACTTAACAGTATGGAAAATGTTATTTTAAGATTTTCAGTAGAACTGTTTGTCTTTTGCCAAATTGTGTGGTTATTATGGTGTTATTTTGTTCATTTATTTATCAATTAATTTATTTATTTATTGTGGTGTCCAGTGTTCCAAATGTTGCACTTTGTAGTGAACGGCAACAATTATGATGCCCTTTACAATCCTCCAGTCGTGATCCTTGGAGAAACAGTTAACTCTGACCATCCTACTCACTGTGGGTGGACAAAATACACATCTGTTGTCTACCAGGCAGATTTATTAATTTGTTTTAAGGTTACTAATGATTGTCCTAATCGTGCACACAAGTTTATTTGTTATTAATTATCTGTCTGTTTGTTATTATCTGTTTCTAATCTTCCAATACTGATGGATAATGAATAGAAATTCACTCCAGCATCACTGTATATTTCTACATATTGAACATTTAAAAATTATTTAACAATCAAGTCAAGTATATATATTATTATTATTATTATTATTATTATTGTTATTATTTATTTATTTATTTATTTATTTATTTATTTATTTATTTTGCTTTTCTTAAGAATCAGTTGACACCAGTAACATAATCTCTCCCATAATCTCCCATAATCTCACCGTTATATTAAGTCATTTAATCATTAACATTTTTCACCTCTCATTTTGGAGCTGAGTAATTTATAATTAAAGTTCAAATTAGATTTAACAAAAAAACAATAACACATATTTAATTAACTGTTTTGATGGCTCTCTGAGATAAAATGATGAGACGAACAACAGATCTGTTAGTTACACTTCTGTGTAATAAGTAGAGAGAGAGAGAGAGAGAGAGAGAGAGAGAGAGAGAGAGAGAGAGAGAGAGAGAGAGAGATGGAGAGAGAGATGGAGAGAGATAGAATGAGAGCAGAGGAGGTCATAAATTATGTCCGAGCTAAACAAGCTGTTGAATAATTCAACAAATGTAATGTGGCTAGGAGAAAGGATGAGAAGAGACTAGCTGGCAGATTATTCAGTGTGAAGAAGGGGAATTAGCCTGAAGCTTTGCAGCTCTGACTGGAGAGACCCTTTCTGAAGAATTAGACCCATGTACCTGAGCATCAAGAACCCTGCTGTCAGGCAAAACAGCATAAACGACTCACATTTGCTTCACTTGTCCATGCTGGGAGAAGCAAAAGATTCTTTAGTATCTGTTCGTCCATTTAGCATCTACCATTTTTAGCTTAAAATAATGATCTTATCGAACACATCCAAATAAAAAAACTCTAATCATAATGTTATTTTTCTCACAAAATGGTGATAATAATCTCTCTCTCTCTCTCTCTCTCTCTCTCTCTCTCTCTCTCTCTCTCTCTCTCTCTCTCTCTCTCTCTCTCTCTCTCTCTCTCTCTCTCTCTCTCTCTGTTCAGTGTTTTATTTTTGGTTTTAAATATGTTCGGAAACACAGGGTCAGGTGCCAACTGGTAAACTTAATCTTCGGTCAAGCGAAGATGGCTGAGCCGGAAAAACCAGATTGCACAGAACACTGACTGTGAGGCCACAACGATACTGAAAAGACTGATAAAATCAAGAATTTTAATTGATTTTAATTTTTACAAAAGTATAAACAATGTTGATGGTGTTGGGAGAATGCTTTGTGCTCTGTGGTGGAAGGAGAACTGAACTTTGCACCAGAGTTCAACTAATCACCCATGTTTTAATCAATGTGGAAACCATCTTAACATTCATTCATTCATTCATTCATTTTCTACCGCTTATCCGAACTACCTCGGGTCACGGGGAGCCTGTGCCTATCTCAGGCGTCATCGGGCATCAAGGCAGGATACACCCTGGACGGAGTGCCAACCCATCGCAGGGCACACACACACACTCATTCACTCATGCAATCACACACTACGGACAATTTTCCAGAGATGCCAATCAACCTACCATGCATGTCTTTGGACCGGGGGAGGAAACCGGAGTACCCGGAGGAAACCCCCGAGGCACGGGGAGAACATGCAAACTCCACACACACAAGGTGGAGGCGGGAATCGAACCCCGACCCTGGAGGTGTGAGGCGAACGTGCTAACCACTAAGCCACCGTGCCCCCCCCATCTTAACATCTTTATTTATTTATTTATTTATTTATTTATTTATTTATTTATTTATTTATTTATTTATTAAGTCACCATGAATTTTCTCCATGAAGTCACCATGAATAATGTTCTCTCTCTCTCTCTCTCTCTCTCTCTCTCTCTCTCTCTCTCTCTCTCTCTCTCTCTCTCTCTCTCTCTCTCTCTCTCTCTCTCTCTGAGTGGGTTTCTGGCATGTCAGATATTCAGAGCTCTGGCTAAAATGTTCTACAGCCTTGTCTGCCATTATATATCGGCTTGAGAGTTCCTAAAGCAATCCAGTGTAAAGACAAAAAAAAATCAGATGATGAAAAGGCTTTTAGAGCTTGATATTCTTAATCAGTGTAATAATTATTCCATGCTTGATTGTCAGGACTGGAAGTCGCATGCGTTCCCATATGCTCTTACTGCTGTATAATTAGGTTAATTAATCTTGTTGCACATCCAGAATGCAACAAGATTAAACAGCCGTGACGTCTGTGGCTTGACTTTCCAGTCCATCAGATTTGTGTGGGAGTAAAAGGGTGAGCTATTTATTTTCAATTAGAGCTGCAGATCACAAATCTCATCGGGGCGTAGGGCTAGATTTCTCCTGAGCCTTGTACAAGCTTGACTTTACAGCCAGAAACAGGTCAGAGTTCACAAATGTAGATTTCTTAGGTGTTTATTGACGATAAAAATGCATACAATGGTCAAAAACAAGGTCTATTTCTCTCTCCTGCAGCTCAAAGATCAGAGACTATAACATACAGGCTGGTGTCACTATATCTAAAGAGTGATATTTAATGTATGGTGACATAAAATTGCACACATTTATTTCTAAGACTAGTCTAAACTGTAGCTGGTGTACATTATCTTAACGTGCAAGACTAATACTGTTAATATGACAGCAGTAAAGTGACATCCTGAAGTTATTTCATTACCATCTCCTGTTGAGTCATCTACAGCTTTTCAGTTTTGGAAAGTTTCATCATTTTTTAAACGCAGCACTGACTCTGATTATATTTCCCTGTCTGCTAATTTGTTTCTTGTTAGTCACCTTCTGAAGGAATCATTCACTTCTCCATACAGTACTGACTCGCGGCTGTGTGAAACCGCTTTGGTAGATTTATCACAGATCCTGATGTCAAGGAACGTGTCATTGCTTGGACCTATTAGATGATTACACCCTATAGTAAAAAAGACTCGGTGTTGAGTGTATAATATGGACCGGGACGAGTAGGACCGTGAACGAACTGAATAAACAAGACATTGTTCCTCAGACTTGCTCATTGGGGATAAATACATACACATTGTGAACTAAATCTATCTAATATTAATCTTGAATTTTTGTATTATATTAATCTTTATATTATTCTTTATAATAACCTTTTGTTTTACGTTTATGTTCTGTAAAGCTGCTTTGAGACAATGTCAATCGTAAAAAGCGTTATACTAATAAACTTGAATTGAATTGAATTGAAAAAAGGAGGGAGTCAAGCTGTGGGGAGAATGTATCACTTGAGCACTGGTCAAGTTTGCACAAATAATAATTAATAATTATTAATAATAATCCTTATAATAATTGATGAACATGTAATGTTTAATGGTGATCTTACCCAATAAAATGAAGTGGACTGAAAGTTGATTAATGTAAATGTTATGCTCAAACTCAGCAGTTGTCATTTAAAATGTAAATAGATATTAAACACCATTTTCAAGTCTCAGTAGACATGCACATGTAGACATGCACATTTTATAACAACACAACAACAACAAGCATCACTGAAGGAATCAGTGAACAAATCAGAAGGTTTAAGTCACTGGGATGAATCAAAATGACCACGACTATATTCCACCTTCAAGGCCTTTCAAAACCTTTCTCTATTTCTTTGATCTTTTTCACAATCCAGTTAATGCATTTTGTTCTTGTTGTTTTGCCATGTTTAACCCCTTCTCTCATGGCAGTGTGTACTGTATGTTGTGTGTATTCTGGTTGTATATCAGCCATGGGCACGAGAAACCTGCTAGATCATGACTGACGGATGGACGGACGGACGGATGGGAGGACGTCCGTCCGACCTGCTAGATCATGACTGACGGATGGACGGACGGACGGATGGGAGGACGGACAGACCAACAGATAGATAGATAGATATGTTTTTAGATGTGCTTTGTAATGCATGACACAGTTGTTTATAAGTGATTAATTAATTGGTGGAATGTGCCCATTATATTTAATTACCTAAATCATTTATTCATCCATTCATTCATCTTCTACCGCTTATCCGAACTACCTCGGGTCACGGGGAGCCTGTGCCTATCTCAGGCGTCATTGGGCATCAAGGCAGGATACACCCTGGACGGAGTGCCAACCCATCGCAGGGCACACACACACACACTCATTCACTCACGCAATCACACACTAGGGACAATTTTCCAGAGATGCCAATCAACCTACCATGCATGTCTTTGGACCGGGGGAGGAAACCGGAGTACCTGGAGGAAACCCCCGAGGCACGGGGAGAACATGCAAACTCCACACACACAAGGCGGAGGTGGGAATCGAACCCCGACCCTGGAGGTGTGAGGCGAACGTGCTAACCACTAAGCCACCGTGCCCCCCTACTTAGATCATTGTTTAATTATATAAAATTAAGTACATGGTTTGTTTTGATGCCAAACATAAAAACAGCTTCTAATAAGCTACACCTGAGTTATAATAAATTATACTTGAACCTTGAAATGAGTTCAGATGGTGAAGAATGATATTCTCATACTGCTATTGAAAAACAGCCCTAAAGCACATGAGAATATAATTCTATCCAACACCAGCATCAACACTCACTAAGTTCTGTGCAGTGTTTGTGCTCATTAAACAGCAACATACAAGAATCTGGTTTCACTGACACTTGCTTGTTTTAGCGAAACACAACAGCAGATCTGGTAGAGAGCAGTGGTAACAGACCCTGTGATGGTGCCCTACTGGCTATCACCATGCAAACAGACACTCTGGGATCCGTGTAAGAGCCTTCCCATTGTGCTACATCTGTTATCATCTTAATCCTTTAACACACACAACCACCTGTCACCAGGTTCGGGAAGGAAAACTGCTTACAGTGATTTAATCTGCCAGAGCAGTGATTTATAAATTCTTACTTCTCCATGTGGAATTTTAAAAGAAAAAATAGCAAACATTCTAATTTTATATTTAAATATTATATTTCATATTAGGTCTAGTTACTGACTGGTGAGTTCAAATGTTTGTATAGCACACAGTATCTGGGTGGGAAAAAAGAAGAGAAAACGCAAGATGACAACATAAAATATGGCTCGACGTGAAGCTCTCGGTCTCCAGCCCTGATTGAAGAGACCTGCGTATGACATCTGACAGAGTTATAACGGAGGTGTGAAGAGGATTCGGTGAAGATTTCCCAAGAAATCTGATAGAGATAGAACGCGTGCAAGCTGTATGTCAGGGAGAATGTAAGGCAGGCTGCAGTGAGTGAATATTACAACTGAGATCATGGTGCAGAGCTGGTGCAGAAGATGGAGGCAGCTCTAAATGTTTTTTAATTCAGGAGCAATGTGTGTATCATAGTCAGAAAGGGACCTGTAAAGATTTAAAATGTCCTTTTTTTATGCAAATTATATATTATTTTACATTTCTGTTTAATGCAATAAAGATGGAACAAAGAAACATAAAGTACAAAATATGTCATTATATGAAAAAATACATAATCCCTGATAAATAATCTGCACAATATATATATATATATATATATATATATATATATATATATATATATATATATATATATATATATATATCTTTTCTGAACTTTCTGTAGTTCTTAATATTACTAAGATTTTTTACTACAGAAAGTTCAGAAAGGATTGTTTACCTTTTTATCACAAAATTGACACATTGCCATATGACTATATAACTGACTATAGCCACAGTGACACACTATTTAAAACAGACCCCATTTATATAACTGTGTCACTTCTCAGGAAATCGAAAAGAAACCTGCTTTATATGACAGAACTCCAATCTGTGTCTTATTCACAGTTCAACCCCGAGGCAGCCGCACTTCCATATGTGTCATGACTCTGTAGTGCCAAATTGGCCCATTGTGACAAAAGTGTTATGAAAACCTGAGTATCAGTGGGTGAAAGGACTGCTTTTTTATTCCTCCACCTCCACAGTGATGAAGAGTGAAAAATCATTTAGTCAGGATCGCTACACCTCACTGACCTTTATTGATCATGAAGACTGGAAGAGAAGAAGGGAAAGAAACAGAAGAAGGGACAAGGGTGAAGATTTACATTCAAATTAAATAATATAATAACCAGTATGTAGAGATGGTTTAATTTAATAAGTAATAATAATAATGATGATGATGATGATGATGATGATGATGATGATGATGATAATAATAATAATAATAATAATAATAATAATAATAATAATAATGGCCATTACATTTATTAGAATGCTGGCTTAGCGTTCAGCGTGTGAACATATATTAACATGTACTTTGTAATCATCTTGAATCAGATTTATTACTCACTATTAAATTATACTCAGCATCATATTAACACATCAGAAACGAATCTATAATAATCTATTAACAATGTGTTTATTAAAGTCATTATTATTCTAAAGCGGCTACCTTAAAGGCTGACCTGGAGAATAAAGCCAGGAAGAGAGAAGCAATGAAGGTAGTTAGATGAATATGTGAAAGGTTTCTTACATCATCATGTCAATCATTCTTACAGCTCAGTGAAAGACCTTCATGATGGGTTTAATATGAGGGTAAAATCAATAATATGATGGACATATGAATAAAAACATGTTGGTTGTGATGGTGTAATGATGGAGAGTTCTCACTCTCACTCACTCATTTTCTACCGCTTATCCGAACTACCTCGGGTCACTATCTCAGGCGTCATCGGGCATCAAGGCATGATGGAGAATTATATATCATATAAGGCATTCTGAGCATTCGGAGCATTCTCAGAATTGCATTCTGAGCAATTCTATATGTGCACATTATCTTTCTAATGAAGTTTATCACATATTATGATTCAGACACTCTAGATCTAATATAATCTTTAATATCATCTTTGTTATCTGTTGTGTGTGTGGGTGTGGTATTGTTGTGTGTGATGTTCACTGACCGCATCTGCATCGACGTCTGAACAATAACTCCAAACTGAAAGGAGAAGGATGTTATATAACAGATGATTGACCACTTTATACAGTATGAGAGAATCAGTACTCAGACTGACCACAGAATCTCACCGTGTCAAATGGTTTTAGTGGGAATAATCTAGCAGGATATAAATATGTCACTAGTATCAGTGTTGTAAATGTCCTGTTACTGGCATCTGATCAGGGTTGTATCTCAATGGAAATCAGTGTTGCTTGATTAATTATTCATAAACATGGTATAAGCTTCCACTGTTATGCTGAAGACACACAGCTAAATCAGATATGAGTTAATAAGATTAAAGGACATTAGACAGTGGATGCTTACTAACTTCCTCCTGCTTAACTCTGACACACAGAGGTTCTTTAACTAGGACCGCAGACAGCCAGAACTAAGCTTTCTGATTACAGAGTAACTCTGGATGGTCTTTCTATTACATCATGTGCAGCAGTAAAAGACCTCCATGTGTGGTTATTGATACCGGTCTCTCATTTCAAGCTCACATAAATAATATCACAAGGGTAGCCTTCTTTCATCTCAGAAACATTGCTAAGATAAGAAATATGATGTCATTACATGATGCAGAAACACTAGTTCATGCATTTGTTAACCTCTAGGTTGGATTATTGTAATGCTTTACTGTCTGGATGTTCCAGTAGGAGCATAAACAAGCTCCAGTTAGTCCAGAACACAGCAGCTAGAGTCCTAACTAGAACCAGAAGTTATGAACACATCACTCCTATTGTATCCTCATTGCATTGGCTCCCAGTCAAGTTTTGCATTGATTATAAAATACAATTACTAACCTATAAATTAGTGTTTGAAACTCAGACACAGTCTCAGTATACAAGTTCAGGCTAAAAACACATTTGTTTAGTTTAGCTTTTTATGAATAGTTTTTCTTAGGTAAAGGAGCAGATCTGGAGGGTTCATGGTCATAGAGTGTTTGGTGAACTGGGATATCTGGATGTTGTCTCCTTACCACCCTCACAAGTCACTCAGGTTTGCTCAGTACTTAGTACTCTTCTTTTCTCCCTGAGTACTAACTCTCTTTGTGAAGTTATTTCCTCACATGGGTTCTCTTACCACTGCTATGCTGATGATACACAACTTATGTTCTCTTTCCCACCCTCAGATACCACAGCTTCTGATCAGCATGTCTGGCAGAAATATCATCATGGATGACGGCTCATCAGTTAAAGCTCAATCCTAGCAAAACTGAACTGCTGATCATCCCAGGTGATTAATCCCCAGGTCTTGATCTCGCTATATCCCTGCACAACGATCTGATCTCCCCTACAGCCACAGCTCGCAACCTTGGGGTAATTATGGACCATCAACTGTCCTTTTCCTCACATGTTGCTAATGTGACTCGCTCAGGTCGGTTTCTTCTCTACAACATTAGAAGGATTCGGCCATTTTTGTCCACACAGGCTGCTCAGGTACTTGTTCAGTCTCTTGTCATTTCAAGACTGGATTACCGCAATGCACTGCTGTATACATATGAAAAGGTCTACATATGAACACAATTCGTCCTCTGCAAATGATCCAAAATGCAGCTGCACAACTTGTTTTCAACCTGCCTAAGTTCTCGCATACCACCCCGCTGCTGCGATCCCTCCACATGGCTCCTGTATCTGAACACATTCGATTCAAAACACTGATGCTTGTTTACAATGACAAAAATGGACCAGCTCCCCCTCATCACTCCTCACATTGCACCTCACACCCTCAGATCTACAGCACTGCTCCACTGGTCCCACCATCTCTCAGGGTAAGAGGTAAGTTTACTACAAGACTCTTATCTGTTCTTCATCGAAGTGGTGGAATGAACTAGAGGTCCACTAGACCCTAGAGGTCCAGACAGCTGAGTCACTGGTCATCTTCAAACGACGGTTGAAGACCTACTTCAAAACACGTCAACTAGCACTTCTTTCCTTGTTTGTTGCATATATGTTATAAAAAAAATAAATAAATAAATAAAACTTTAAGCAGTGTTTTAAACTCATGGTATCAGAGTTAATGTATTCAATGATAGAGACTTAAGCACTTCTGTACGTTGCTCTGGATAAGAGAGTCTGCAAAATGCTGTAAATATAAATGTAACTGTTGTAGAAAGGACATTATTTACATTTACACTATTTACTGTAGAGTGTCACCCAAATGAGGATGGGTTCCCTTCTGAGTCTGGTTCCTCTCAAGGTTTCTTCCTCATATCATCTCAGGGAGTTTTTTCTTGATGCCGTTGCCTCCGGCTTGCTCATTAGGGATCGGGACAGATATATAGTATTTTAAATTTTAAATTAATCTTTTTAAATGAATTTTAAACTATGAAGCTTTGGAGAGCATGACAAAAGATGGCACAGGAGATGTTTCCAGGAAATAAGAGAAAGAGTGAATTGCATTGCAAAGGAGAGTGTATTGAAGAAGATTACAGAGGAAATGCTGAATATCAAACATTTCTGCAACATTTTGGAGTACAATTGTAGCACAGCAACAAGTAGTGTTAGCATCAAGCTAGTCAGCACACCATACTGAGTAGAGTTAGCAACTATCTAGCTAGCTAAAGTCAGCGATAGCTCTAATGTTGATGTTAAAACAGAGATCAGTATGGTCAGTGTTATACTGTAGATTGAACCAAATACTGTGTCTGTATATAATCAGATGTAAAGCTATTATTGCTAAAAAAATCATTCATAAGAAGTGAAATGAGCATTTTACACTATTCACAGTGTGAGCGGCCATGTTGATTTAATGATGTTAATGTCCTTTAAACAGGGAAGTATCTGGTAGTTGAAATGAGTATACTCCAAGTAGAAATTAGTTTGTTTGCAGGGAATTACAATGACAGGGAATTACAATGACAGGGAATTATGAATTACTGGGAATTACAAGTCTTGAACGCAGCATGGTTAATGTGTTTATTTCTGCAGACTAGCAAAGAGAAATTTTGTGTGCATGGAGTTCAATTCATATTTTTTCACCATGTCTGGACATTTAGGCTTTATAGACCAATATGAGAAGTATTGTGTTTTCTAATGTGAAAAACATTTCTCATGACTGTATGGAGGCAGCATCCTATGAGTTGTTTCCCAATTTAAAGGAGATTTGAAAGGGGTTAGCAGGACCAGCTCTCTGAGGTGCCAGTGTTAGCCTGTTAGTGCTAGCGTGTGAATTAAACCAAGATCATGCGACTGGGACTGCGACTTTGTGTTGCTGGTGCTAAATACTAACATCTAACCTCTCTGTGCAGTCATTTTGCTGCTTTATATCACTTTAACCATAGTAATATTGGCCAAGGGATCCAGTGTTATTAGCTTTATAAAAGGCATTGGTGGAATTGGCACTAAAACTATGAATAACCTGGCTAAAGGTATTTTCAGGCCAATATTTGACAGTTAGAAAGTCCTTGAGTAGGCTGCAAGAAGGGAAAAAAATCATCAGGAGGAACTAATATTAGGATTAGTCCCTTAGGCTAAGCAGGAGGCTGACATGCAGAGATTCATAGGGATAAGTTAAACCTGTATTAACTGACTAGTCACACACCAACTTAGTCAGAAAAAAAGTCCTTTTCCAGCAGCGTTTTCATTTTGAGACTTAAACCAAAGCACACAATAAAAGAAAATTGGATTTCTCCCAGATGTTGTTTATGTTTAATTCGCATCGATTCCAACACTAAGACCGATGCTGCACTTATTTTATCATCTCCTCTCATTCCTTTACACTTTTATCCAGGAAAGGCTAATCTAGCATACAGCTTTAAGAACTTATAGTGCTGAACTTATATAATTTATATATAGAACTTATAGAATTTATAGTGCTGTTTGCGTCATAAGCATGAAGAGATATCCAAAATACTCAAGGTCACCCTTAAATAGCGTTTCTCATATCCAAAGCAATCCACCATGATTTACTCCAACAAAAAAAAAACATCCTTGCCAGCCTCCTACAACTGCCGATCGTCATGGATTTTATTGATGTCTGCATCTCATCTCGGCTCTCGTCTGTGTATCAGTGCGTAGACATCATCAACAAGGAAAAGTGCTCACCTTAACCCACTCTAAGGCCATAAATCTGCAGGATCTGGCCCATATGAGATGGCCCGCTTGTGTGGACATTATGTGTGACAGTGAAGGACGCTGCATATCAACAGCGGCGCCGCCTGCATGACAAGGGGCAAGTGTACAGGATTAAAAGCTCCAACAGACAGAAGAGAGGGAGGGAGGGAAGTAGAGAGGGAGCAAAGAAAAGGAGGGACAGCACAAGGTTCTTTATAGTCAGGAGAAGGACAAACCTTGCTCAAACCTTGGATGCACCAGTCTGTGCTGATGATGAAGTGGACACACACTCTTTGTTCTCTTACTCCTTTTGAGGCGACTGCAGACTCTCGAGTTTGAGTGCGATATTGGTCAGAGCAGCATGTATATTGTAGTCCTCCTGTACAAAGCTCTAAAAAGCTCTCCTGTACTGACGTAAAGGCTAAAAGTCCAAAAATATATTAATCAGTCATCAGTCATAATTTGCACTTATTGCTTTGAGCTGCTTAAAAAAAAACAGACAATCTTACATTTGAAATTTTTGATCTTGCTTTGACAGTAAGATGTCATTTTAAAAGCACGACAGTTCACGACATGACCATCGAGAGTACACAACTGAATTTATTTTCTCAGTAAACTCACTGTACTATTTCCCCCTCTACAGCTCCATCTATTTTAATACACAACAGTTTGGTAATTACAGCGAATGATTAAATTGACCTTGCTGGGTTTATTTAAGAGAATCCAATTAATCTAAGGATAGTCAAAGCTCTCTTCTGGCAGATTATAACTCTATTTTCTCAGAAGCAGGTCAAGGATCTAAAAACAGAGACATCAGTCTTTAGGCTGCCCTCAGGGACTGTTCTGAACAGTGTGATGTGGCTAATGAATGTGTCTTCCTCCTCCTTGCTCTGGCCCCTTTGGAGCGCTCTTATCTGGAGTGCTTTTGGCTATTTGTTACGCATGCTAATAAAACATATTTTATTCAATTCAGATGTTCAAGATGTTCACCAGCACACACACACATACACACACACACACTCTCTCTCTCTCTCTCTCTCTCTCTCTCTCTCTCTCTCTCTCTTATATATATTGATGAATAAAATCTCTATACTTGTCTGTTTTCCTATATAAAGTTTTAACTTCGAGCACCAGTCCCACTGAAACATCACTATAGTAGAGTTAATGACATCATCTGTTGACATGGCAACTGATACCATTGTCCTGAATACAATTATGCCTTTTAACTTCAGCCTCAAATCATGAAAGATAAAAAAGTAAACAAATGATTTGGGCGTAATCGTGTTTGTGGTTGTGGTTATGGCTTCATTACCCATCAGCCCCTGCACATCACCTGACCTATTCTACTGTATTATGTATACTCTTTTGTTTTTGTCATGCTTCTGTTGATGTTGTGTTTCATTGCCCTCCATAGCCTTGTTCGTTTGTACATTTTACTATTTTTACTTTGTTTATTTTTACACCTTGCAAACTAAAGGTCTGAAGTTCGATCAGTCACTTTCATAATTAAGAAATGAACTCCTGCTTGTGTCTAAGAGTTTCTCTGAGAATCTTCAGTTTTAATTCTCAGCTTTGAACTAAGAAACATTTTTACTTATTTTAAGAATGTTTTGTTAGTTAAAAAAAAATCCCTCATGGAATCTTTTAGGTTGTAGGAATGTTTTAGCAGCACTTCTTCCTTGTGTCTGATCTATTAGTTGCTGTGGGAAAGTGGAACTTCAGACTGTTATTGGTGAGCATGCAGATCCGTTTGTGAAACACCGGTTTAATGAGACTATACTAAATATATCCATCTGTCAACAGGCATCAATAATCATGACATACTGCTCTCAGTCTCTTTTAATTAGCTCCTCTGACAGCATCTATCAATTATGCCTTGTTCTCCAACATTTCCTGTGGGTTATGGAGCAAAGTCGTTTGCGCTCTTTGATAAGTGAGACATGTGCAATGGCAACTGCATTCTTCATGAGCCTTAAATTATTTTGGCAATTTTCACTCAAGGTAAATGAAACCTTAATGAGTAGAACAGAGTGAAATTCAGCCCCATTCATCTTAGTCTGGATCTGTAGGCAGGTTAGAACTGGATGGATGAGCATCTGCTGGCATCGTAAAAAAAAAAAGCCTTTTTCATTACAATCAATGTTAGATTAATTAACATTCTCTGTGTCAGTCTTCTGAAACGTGTTACTCCCCTAGCAACAATGAAAACTGTAACCAAATTTAATATGTTTACAACAAACATCGGACATTCGAGTAGAACGCCGGAGTCCCTCAGAAGGCAGCAAATATAACGCTTTGATGAGTTGTAAACTGGAGATGTATTGTTCTTGCAGGTGCCGTCCACATCTGTTCCATAAACATGTTTAGTTTTGCTTGATAGCACTGTAATAATGCTTGTACGCCACAATAGACAGGTGTAGCTGCTAAATGAAGTATTACATAGTCATCGGGACGGAGTGTTTCCACCGACTGACAGGATTATCCAGGGAAAGAAAGTAGTGATTGGATTTAGGATTTTACAACAATCTGCTATCCTGGCATAAGCAATGAGAGGAGATGAAATGGGATCTGATTGTGTGATTCTGACGGATATAGTGGAATTGTGGGGATGTGGAGCAAATAACAAGACAAAAACCACTTTAATCAAATCCCAAAATACTAACGATGAATTGTATGTGGTTTCATTTTCCATTGCAGATTGCATTGTGTCCTGACATACAGTTTTATGTAATCCACTTATTCCCTCAGTGTATTTATTGTGAAGATGATGTGTGTTATATTTATTCTTATAGTCTGAGTTTTTTATTTGCTTTCATTCATCTCTTCAGGTCAGTGGTGGCTCAAATGGTTCAGGCTAACCACTTCACAAATGTCAAACCCCAGCAGTGCCATACTGCTGCTGTTGGGCCCTTAACGTTCACTGCTCCAGGGGGCGCTGTATCACAGCTGACCCTGCGCTCTGTATCCCAATATCCAAAGAAGGGGCAATCGAAAAAAGTATTTTACTGTGCTGTAATGTAGATGAAACAAAAAATAAAAGGATTCTGTTTTCTGTACACAGGGTCATGGGGAACTATCCCAGTCTGGGAAATACCCCAGGGGACTCAGGGCAACAAGGCTGGGACACCCTGGACAGGGTAGTAAGGTTCACACATTACAGACATTTTAGAGATCAGCCTACAACACGTGATTTTACTGGGGGAGGAAACCAGAGTATCCTGAGGAAACGTCTGAAGAATGAGAACATGCAAACTCCACATACACAGGGAGGGGGTTGAACCCTAGACAATGTAGTTTTGATGTATAAAGCTAATACTGACTGGAGTCACGTGTCCTGTATATGTAACAGTTCCATATAAAGACATTGTCTAAGGAATGGATCTTTTGTGAAAACTGAGGACCTGAAAACTAAAATAAAACCACTTCTTTCTTTTTTCCCTCTCATTGCACGGATGATTCTGATTAACTCCTTTTAGAAAGTTGAAATATTAATACATCCTCATCTCCATAATCTCTTCAGCATTCAGAGATTAAACAGACTCGAGTGTCAAATTGCAAAAAAAAAAAACGGAACACAAGCTTGACTTCTTCCTAAACGCATTAGCGACGTAATCTACTTCTTTTGTTTGCATTGGCGCTGAGAGCCACAACAGCTTCTATAATCACTTCATAATCCATTTGAAAAGCAAAGCAGATTATACAACAATTTTTTTTCAATGGTGCCTAGTAAGAACACGGTGATGTACATGTTTTAGCAAAGACATCCCACACACAGGCAAAGATTAAGATCTAAAAATCTGAGCAAACTGAAAATTTTACTGTTTTAAAATTCAGGGCTAATTAAGATTCAGCTGCACAATATAGCAAATGTGTATCATAGTCAACTTTATTTTGATCTTTAACTGAGCAGATTATGAGCACAAAGCAGAAGAAATACAGTGAGATCTAACCAGAAGGTGTAAAGTGTGAAGTGGAAAATGTCAGTGAGGTTCTGTAGGTTGTCTGTAAAATGCAACTGATATGCAAATTTACAGTTAAAGCAGACACCCTTATCCAGAGCGACTTACAATTTTTTATCTCATTTTTATACAACTGAGCAATTGAGGGTTAAGGGCCTTGCTCAGGGGCCCAGCAGTGGCAGCTTTGTGGACGTAGGAATCAAACTTACAACGTTCCGATTGGTAGCCCAACACCTTAACCACTAGGCTACCACACCCCTAATGGTTTGTAATAAACAGTGTAAATGAAATATAATGAAATTGTGGTATAAAACATGTTGTAGAATGTTGGTTATATTAAAAAAACATTTTCTTTACATTAATGATATATTGGTGTAATAGAAAACCTCACTGCTGGTGCTACATTATCAACAGTGATTTCTCACTGACGTTGCCTGTACTTGCAGTATTGATGTAATAGGTCAAGAACATAAAATATCGATAATTGCAGATAGAAGGTAAATGTTCCGAAAAAAATCATTTTATATTGGTGTGTATGTGGTTATTAATGAAATATAGATCTACATATTTTAGAGCTACTAACTATCCCATGTCCTGTGAGATAGAAGGATCTGTTAGAATTCTATAAAATGGGCAAAGAATTCAGTAACAAAAAGTGTCATTAATATCCTTAAATAATGCTGTGGAAATGAAACTATTAAAATATAATTGGTGAGAAGTGAAATAAAGATTTGATTAAACAAATCTCATCTTTAAATTGTTTTTATTCAAAGAGAAGGTTACTCAGTAGTGATTTTCAGCAGAATGGACTGAGCTCATTCACCAGACTATCAGAGGCCTGATAATAAATAGAAGATCAAACTGTTCTACTTCCATTAAAGATCTCTGGATGCTATTGTGATGTTTGTCTCATACACCAGAATGTTTGGATTTGTGTTCATTCAGCTACAAGATCATTAGTGAGATCGTAGTCATGTGTCCACAAACTATTGTCCACACAGTGGTGAGAGGCAAAAAAACTGGTGTATGGGGATGTTTATTACAGGTGATGATGTGAATTAAGATTTAGCTCTGTGTCATAACCAAATCCTATTTTAATTTGAAACCTTTGTTAATCTAATATTAAACATCAACTTTTATTTAAAGTTTAATATCAATATATCTGTTTGCGTCACAAATGTCTCGTTTATTCCAATCACATGTAGTCTAGCACATATTCTGAAAATTTTAAGAACCTTTTTTTTCATAATTAAATCATGGAATATGTCTAACATGGCATTATAAAACTTATGTAATGGGCCCATTTTACATCTTTACACACTGGTGATCTTTACTTGAATTCGTCCTGCCCAACATCAGCCGACATACAAGGACGATTTAATTCAGCAGCCGTGCATATATGGCTACGTGACTTAAGTGTTCAATTACAGCTGACTGGGAATGTCCTTTAAGAGTGAATGACTGTGTGGTGTTAATTTATCAGGGGTGGTTTTATTGACAAGTTCCAAACCAGCTGTCACCTTGTGGTAATCAGGTGTATAAACTCCATTAACTCAGAGTTTTTGACTATCTATGAATGATAGAAAGAAAAATAAATAAATAAATAAATACATTTATAAACATGCTTGTAATATTAAATATGAAATAAAAAGATTTAGGTCATTTAAATTTAATGAGTCAGAGCTAAATTACCATAGATTACGAACAGTGGCTACTGATTTATGGTCATTTTTTAGCTTTACGTGCAAATATTCATCCTACACACATATAGGTGCTAGTGATGTTTTCATTTTAGTAATAAATCCCTTGAGAATACAATCCATGGCTGGTGAGATGTGCCCAAATGCTGCAGAGTTAGTGAGCAGAGAATATAAAGAAGCACAATCCAAGAACAATGACAGATACATATTTGAAGCAGAAATTACATTTCAGTTCTCTTTTCATAGAACAAGCCATGTGTGCTAAAATAAAAAACGGTTAGAGAATTCATGCAGAAGGACAATTTTGTTTAACACACTCCTGTCATACATGTCAAAACTTTCAGTGGCACACGTTAGGTAAGAATAATGCCTTCAATTCAAGGTGGTGGGAAGAAATGTATTGTAATTATGATAATGGTACAGATTTAAAAATTTTAATTCATTTTTGTTTGTCACATACACAATCATACACAGTACGACATGTAGTGAAATGCTTTGTACGACTGCCGTAAAAATTCATTCATTCATTCATTCATCTTCTACCGCTTATCCGAACTACCTCGGGTCACGGGGAGCCTGTGCCTATCTCAGGCGTCATCGGGCATCAAGGCAGGATACACCCTGGACGGAGTACCAACCCATCGCAGGGCACACACACACTCATTCACTCATGCAATCACACACTAGGGACAATTTTCCAGAGATGCCAATCAACCTACCATGCATGTCTTTGGACCGGGGGAGGAAACCGGAGTACTTGGAGGAAACCCCCAAGGCACGGGGAGAACATGCAAACTCCACACACACAAGGTGGAGGCGGGAATCGAACCCCGACCCTGGAGGTGTGAGGCGAACATGCTAACCACTAAGCCACCGTGCCCCCTATGCCGTAAAAATATTAGTGAAAATAACAAAATGGTTGGTGCAGTCGTGACGGCGGCGACCTCACCAGCGCCATCTTCAAACAAGTAAATGTAAAGTGGATTTTCACACAGCGTATGTTTGCTTCAGTCCAAATCCAAATGTGATCAGTTTGTTTTCACGCTCACTTGATTCTATTGAACCATTTGAAATATCGACTCACTGCTATTCTGCTCAGTAAGGCACCTCGCCTCTATTCAGTGTCGCAGTGTGGCGTCACTGCCACACATGCTACAGGAGTGATGTGGAAATTAATGATTTGGTCGACAAAAAAAACAAACGTGTGTTAATTTACTTCATGAACAATTACTGACCCAAGAGTTAAGAGTAACGAGGTTTGGTGGGTTCAGTACCATGCTGAGGTTCCCGGTGCCCATCAACTTACATTTCAAACAGAAATCCACCTAAGGATAACTTCCAAGATGGCGGCAGAGGCTCCCGTCCATTTTACTTTCTCATGTTTGATCCTTGGACAATAAACTGGACTACATACGTCTCAAGCAGAACACATGGCGAGAGTTTAAATACTGCTGCGTTTTTGTTTTCATGAGTTCTGGATGCCGCATTCAGAAAGACGGGCTAACCTTGTTTCGTGCCAACTGAATTGCAGCTCTGTGTGTTAAGGCTTGCGGTGGTGGTGTGTTTACATCAACACTGAATGGTGCAAGAACCACTGTGTTTGTTACTGGTTACTGCTCATCGACAGTGGAATTTGTGACTGTTAGGTGCAGGTCATTTTATTGACTATGGAATTTCACCACGGTTTACAATGTTGAATTGTACATTCCTCCCAGGGCTAATGGTAAAGAGGCTCGATGTAAGCTCTCTGGGGCTATTAGCTATATGAGAATTACAACACGCTCCAACCAGAAGCACTGTTGTTCTTATGTGCATCAAGACAACCACCATTGTCCCTGTGCCAAAGAAGTCTACAAATTCCTGACTCAATGACTATCGTACCGTTGCACTCACAGCCATCGTAATGAAGTGCTGAGAGGTTTGTCATAAGGCATATCAAGACCCAGCTACTACCTTCACTAGACCCCCCTTTAGTTTGTGTATTGTCCAAACCGCTTCATGGACGATGCCATTGCCATGACCCTTTATTTGGCCCTCACACACCTGGACAATAAAGATACATATGTATGAATGCTGTTCATAGAAAAGGATTATTTAACACAATCATCTCTCAGCACCAGATCGAGAAGCTGAGCCTGCTGGGCCTGAACACCTCCCTCAGCAACTGGATCCTGGACATCCTGAGTGAGAGACCTCAATCAGTCCGGATCTGGAACAGCATTTCCAGCACCGAAGACACTCAGGGCTGTGTGCTTAGCCCACTGCTGTTCACTTTGCTGACTCATGCCTGTTAGATATGCACAGATTGAATCACAACAAGTTCGCTAATGACACGACCGTGGTGGGTCTCATCAGGAAGAACGACGAGTCAGTATACAGAGAGGAGGTGCAACAGCTAACTGTCTGGTGTAGAGCCAACAACCTGTCTCCGAATGTTGATAAAACTAAAGAGATAGTTGTTGACTTCAGGAGAGCACAGAGTGACCACTCTCTGCTGAACATTGACAGATTATCTGTAGAGATCGTCAAGAGCACCAAATTTCTTGGTGTTCATCTAGCGGAGAACTTCACCTGGTCACTCAACACCAACTCCATCACCAAGAAAACCCAGCAGTCTCTCTACATCCTAGAAAGGCTTAGGAAATCCCATCCCCCTCCCCCCATCTTGACTATGTTCTACAGAGCGACCATTGAGAGCATCCTGAACAGCTACATCACTGTCTGGTTTGGGAACTGCACCATCTCGGATCACAAGACCCTGCAGCGGATAGTGAGGACAGCTGAGAAGATCACTGGAGTCTCTCTTCTCTCTATCATGGACATATACACCACATGCTGCAACCACAAAGCCAACATCATTGTGGACCTCACACACACTCTTAACCTGACACACACTCTTCACCCCACATACACACACTCTTCACCCCACATACACACACTCTTCACCCCACCCACACACTCTTTACCCCACACACTCCTCACATTTACATTTACAGCATTTGGCAGATGCCCTTATCTAGAGCAACGTACAAAAGTGCTAAAGTGCGTAAGATACCATGAACCTAAATCACTGTTCAAAGTTTTTTTTTAAATAATACACGCGTACAAAACACAGGGAAGAAAGTGCTAGTCAAAGTGTTTCATGAATAAGTAGGTCTTCAATCATTGTTTGAAGATATCCAGTGTCTCATCTATCCAGACCCCTAGGGGAAGTTCATTCCATGACCTTGGTGCCAGAACAGAAAAGAGTCTTGTAGTATACTTACTTCTTACCCTTAGAGATGGTAGGACCAGTGGAGCAGTGCTGTAGATCTGAGGGTGCGTGGTGCAATGTGAGGAGTGATAAGAGCTTTGAGGTAAGAGGGAGCTGGTCCATTGTTGTCACAATGATGTCTGGCAGACATGCTGAGATCTGATCAGAAGCTGTGGTATCTGAGGGTGGGAAAGAGAAGATAAGTTGTGTATCATCAGCATAGCAGTGGTAAGAGAACCCATGTGAGGAAATAACTTCAAGAGAGTGAGTATACAGGGAGAAATGAAGAGGACCACGTACTGAGCCCTGTGGGACACCAGTGGAAAATCTGTATGGAGCAGATGTCACTCCCCTCCATGTTACCTGATATGAGCGTCCTTCCAGGTAGGAAGCGAACCATTCCCAAGCTGATCTGCAAATCCAAAGACTCCTGAGGTTGGACAAGAGAGTCTTGTAGTTGACCGTATCAAATGCTGCTGAAAGGTCAAGGAGGATAAGGACGGATGACAGTTTGGCTGATCTAGCAGCATGTAGTTTCTCAGAGATGTCCAAAAGGGTTGTCTCTGTGGAATGTGCTGCTTTAAGCCAGACTGGTTGGGATCTTGGAGGTTGTTCTGTGAGAGATAGACAGACTTATAGACAATGCGTTCAAGAATCTTTGAAAGAAAAGAGAGAAGTGATATCGGTCTGTAGTTCCTGATGTCTGATGGATCCAGAGCAGGTTTCTTCAGGATGGGAATAACCCTTGCTCTCTTGAAGGTAGTTGGTACCTGATCAGATGCTATGGATCCATTGATGATAGTGGTGATGAAGGGCAGAAGTTCTTGCAAGATGGAGCATAGTGGAAAGGAGTGGATCTAATGGGCGGTTTCCCAATTTGGGCCTCACGACCAGACTGTGTAACAGTTTCTTTCCACAAGCCATCAGACTCCTCAACAACTGAACTGAACACACACACACACAAACACACACACACTGCACACCATATCAAACTGTTTACATGCTGTTTTTGCTCTTTGCACATGCTGTCTTACACATTCAGTCAATTGTTCAGCTGTTTTGCACAATTCCTCATATAACTGCTGCTATTATATTAAGTGTTCATTCTAGTATTTTTGCAAATGTACTGTAGAATATACAGTATGTACACTGGTCAGTGATGCTTTTGTGTCTTTTGTGTAATGTCTTGTATTATTTTGTATGGTTTGCACCAGGTTGCACAGATGCGCTTTATTTGTCAGGATTAACTTACTTAAGTCCTTGTTTTGTTCTTTGTAGCTCCATGAACCTGGAGGAAAGTTGTCTCAATTCGCTGTGTACTGTGTCAGATATATATATATAGATGAAATGACAGTATCTTCTTGACTTGACTTGAAGAGTGCTCTTGTCATTAAAGAAGTACTGTACCTCACAATATGTGTTGTGCAGTGGTCTAGGCCAGGTACCACACATTACTGCTGTTTTCTTCACTTTTTATTTTGTTTTAATACACATATTTGCACAGTATTGTCACATTATTTATTGTAATTATCCAACATTCTCTTCTTTTGATGCAGGAAGTTAGCTTGGTTTATTGTAAATGCTTAAATGCTCCATGGAGCGACAACAATACATTCTGTTTACAAGCTGAAACTGAGGCAAAATACCACAAGCATCCTATTAACTTACGTGATGATACACTGCAAAACATCTCGAGCTTCAATTAATTGAGAAAACTCACCCTGTACTTTCGTGTAAAGTCTAGGATATGGTTTCGATGTAAACAGTAATTGGGACTGAATCAGTACAATTTTCTTGACATCAGTCTGATGAAGGCTGTGATGGTTAGTTGTTAAGTCATGGGGCTGCTGATGATGGAAAGCTGTGAGCTCAGATCACTGCCATGAAGCATCTTGTGAGTTCTTCAGTGTAGCTCTCCAGCCAGGTCGAATCTCATGGCTCACAAGATAGGATTCTGTCGAGGGGAACTTAATGTCAACCACTACCCTGTTACCCTGTTATCCAACATCACTACTTTGACTTAGAAATTATTTCTAAATCTTAATTTACCTAAACAAATAAACGTAACAATTCTCTCACTCATCACTCATTTTCTACTGCTTATCCGAACTACCTCGGGTCACGGGGAGCCTGTGCCTATCTCAGGCGTCATCGGGCATCAAGGCAGGATACACCCTGGACGGAGTGCCAACCCATCGCAGGGCACACACACTCTCATTCACTCACACAATCACACACTACGGACAATTTTCCAAAGATCCCAATCAACCTACCATGCATGTCTTTGGACCGGGGGAGGAAACCGGAGTACCCGGAGGAAACCCCCTGAGGCACGGGGAGAACATGCAAACTCCACACACAAGGCAGAGGCGGGAATCGAACCCCCAACCCTGGAGGGGTGAGGCGAACGTGCTAACCACCAACCCCCAATATATATATATTCTCTCATGGGGAATCCTCATGTTAGATCTGTCCCACACCAGGCTGTAGTGCATGGCCTCTCGCACACTCTCTCACTCAGCAAGCTGCAAACTGATGCTTTACTCATTCACACAAAACATCTCACTGCAGACTTTCTTCACCGAGCTGCCACTCAAATGTCCATGAGCATGACACGTGTGAGTTTTCTCCACGGTGAAGACAACTTTTTTCCCCGAGCCAAACTTTTCTTACTACCTGCAAAAACTTCATCGCCTCCTTTTGTCTCCCTAATTTCCTGTCTCCTGTCCTTTCACTTCCAGGGTCCAAATCCACAGTTCTAATGGCAAACTCACAGTTCTAAAGGGCAAACTCACAATCTCAGGGACTACAGCAAATCACAGTCCTGGAATGAATGAATGAATGAATGAATGAATGAATGAATGAATGAAAAGAAATTATGATTTTTTCTTTTCACTTACTTGAAAACTTATTAGAACCTTTTAGAATAGCATAAAATAGTAAAATAAAAACAAATTTTTCAAACCCAAACACAATTTTTGATAAGGTTCTTCATTAGCTTCATTTGCTCTTTTAACTGTAGGTTGCATTGCATTAGGCCTTTTCTCTAACAGAATGTGTGCACGTCTCATTTTTATTAATAGAAGATACTCCATCCAGTGATCCTATGATCCTGTGATCCAGTGATCCTATGATCCAGTGGTCCTGTGATCCAGTGGTCCTCTAATCCAGTGATCCTGTGATCCAGTGATCCTGTCCTACTGACTTCCAGCTAAAGGGACAATATTAAATCACTTCCTGATATTACTGCAAATGCTACCAACATCCAATAAGACACCATCCTACCCACCGCCTGAGGGAGTCCTCTCTTGAATACTGATCTCTGCTCAATTCCTGTTTCATTGTTTATTGTTTTAACCTCACATTTTTGACCATTCTGCCAGTTTTTCTGACATTTCATGTTTGTGTTGTTTGCCTGTTGGACTGTTATTTGTTGTTGAATATCTGCCTTGAGCTCTGATTATGTCTTTTTGCCTTACGATTTGGATTTGTATGCTCCTCTCATTCACATGGATTCATGATGCCTCCTCATCTGTTCTGTAATGGCGTAACTACACCCTTAAAGAAATGGAAGAAATCCAAACAGAATCAAAAATGGTTCTGTTGCTTGCTTCATATATGGATAGAACCCCAAAATGGTTCTCTATATAGAACTATATTTAAGGGTTTGTTGAAAACAACCCAATACATTATTATTATTATTATTATTATTATTATTAACTAACAAATTTAGCTAATTCAATGAAGTATTATCTTTTCTTATTTCTAAAATGTCATTAAGAAACACGTCATTAAGACATCTCGCAGCATGTAATTAGTTACATAATAGAACTAAAGGAAAACTTTTCAACAGATGAACATTATAATATAAAATATACACTAAATAGGTTTGCGTCTTTGCATGGACATTACACAGAAATGACAGCCCTGGACAAGACTTTTACAGGGAATAATTTATAGGCTTTAATTATTCCGAAATTGCCTCAGAGATCAAGAAATATACAGTAAATGTAGATTTATAATTGAAGCCATTTATATGTTCAGATTTAGCTATAAAATGACAATACACACACGCACAGACACATCCACATACACAGACACTCAGACACACACACAGACATACGCACACAAACACAGACAGATGCACAGACCCAAACACACAGACACACACACACAGACCTCTGAAAACTGAGGGACCACAGTTGAAGTTAACCACTTTAAAAGACTTAACATTACCATAGATTATGCAAGGAAAGGGTTTGGACTGAACTGAGAAGAGCGGACATACAGAGAAAAGGTCTTTGGGTTGAGTTGTTAATGTACTGAATAAAGGTCATTATAGTTCTTTGGGCTGTGTCACAATGTACTTCTAATTAAGTAAGTGAAAAAGCACTTCATCTACGCTGGAAAATGTATGTTTCTTTGAATTTATAAAAACTCCCCTGAAGTAATGGCCATCACTTCATTTTTTTTTAAATCATTGACTTGCATGAAGTTGATTTGATGTAAGCCATTTTCTCCAAAGAGTAGCATGTATAATTCTTGTAATTATAATCCTGATTTAAAAAAAAAATGCATTTAAATGGATTTTATATTAACTCTTACACTCTAAAGCTAAGACTCTGAGGGTGATGAAGGGTGATGAAGAAAAGCCTTATTTCCTTTTAGCCCAAGAAACCCGAGAGAGCTTTCAGAGGTTAGCAACAGCCATTTATAAAACCAAGCCTTTGACCTTATCTGTATGTGCTGCTTGTGTGTGTGTGTGTGTGTGTGTGTGTGTGTGTGTGTGTGTGTGTGTGTGTGTGTGTGTTTTCAGGACTGATGGCCATGCACCAATCCTCAGGTACCACTGAGGAAGCTGGGCCAACAAATCACTCTGTGTACCTGCAGTTTTTCAGCAGTGATGTATCAGCCTCAGATCAGCCACTGCTGCGTCGGACATGTAGCCTCCTATCAATGCTAACAAATGTGGCTTGATATTCTTCTACACACCAACACAAATATGCGAGCTATGAAGATGATGTCATCACCACAGCACCACCCACTGTTAGTGTCACCTTCACCTTTCTCAGTGTGAGGATGAAGGTTTGCAGTAGTTCCGGCTTCCCACAGTCTTGACAGAACTGCTGTCACATACATAGACTTTAGGGGAGAATTTAACCCCTGGAGTTCTTTTTTTTTGGTCAGGATTAGGGTCATTACCTGCTGATGTGGTCTTTATATGCTTACATGTGTGCTTAAGGTCATTCACGTCTGTATTTTGCCATTTGCTTGCTTTTAATGAGTTGCTAATGTGATGGTTGTAAAGGAACAGCTCATTAGGGCCTTAATGGTAAAGCCAGATGCTGAGGCCCATGGGGAGATTATCGCACACAATAATCATTAATATGGTTAAACACCAAACATCTCAAGAGAAAGAGTAGCTCTGATGGGTCTGGTATCGTTCACCCACGACAGGATTGTTTCCTTCTGTATTCCACCAGTGCTGCTCAGAGCATTGTCTTGCAGCAAATAGGAAGCAGGAACATATCTGTTCAGCATGAAGTTACATGATGTAGTTTCTTTACTGATGCTTAGGTAGAGGCGTGAGGAGAAGTGCTAGGAGGCAAAGGAAGAGATACCGCGTGAGGGAAGTGACAGTGAGACGCATGGAAGGATAAAGAGGGCCTGCGGTATTCGTCAGTTTGTATTTAATATGAGGGACATCTGTAGGCTTTACAATAAATGACATGGATGATTGCTTCTTTTGCATCGCTAGCATTCAATAAAATCAGAGCTCCTATAAGAATCCTTATCTGCAGCACCGAAATAAAGACAACCATACCATGTAATTTACAAATCCAATTTAATGGTGCTCTAATAACAGTTTCCTCTCTCTCTCTGTCTCTCTCTCTGTCTCTCTCTCTATCTCTGTCTCTCTCTTTGTCCCTCTCCTTATTTCACTTTGCACTGCAGTGGTGGTGCACTGCTGAAGTGATGGTTGCCAGGTTACTGCCTCTCAAAATGCACAATCATAAATAACAAGGAGTCTATTAAAAAAGGACATGAGCGAACTTTGGGATTCTGGTCATGCGAGAATGCAGGGGTAGGTGTGTGTGTGTGTGTGTGTGTGTGTGTGTGTGTGTGTGTGTGTGTGTGTTTGTGTGTGCCTAGTTTCGCTCCTAGTGAAAATGAACGTGGACTTTTTTTTGAGAAATAACCAACAGTAAGATGTTTATTAACATAAAAAGATCACACAGATAACAGATTTTATTAGATTTTAAATTTATTTCTGTTTATCTCTATACTCATCGTCATTTAGATCTAATCACTGTCTAAAGTCTTTTGTTAAGTTTCCATAGATCTGTTCTGGATGTGTATGGTATTCCAGTCTTTCATGAGTTTATCTGTTAAAGATATGTTTTCTTTTTATCCTGACAGAATAGATACTTAACAGATAGATAGATAGATAGATAGATAGATAGATAGATAGATAGATAGATAGATAGATAGATAGATAGATAGATAGACTTATTCCCACCCAAGAGAGAAAAATATTCAAGAGTTAAAATATTTGCTTTTTAAAAGCTCAGCGATCACTTTTAATCGCACCAAGCGGTTGTTAAAGAGCTAAAGCTGCTCCAAAGGCTGTATTCCATGGTAGTCATCTCATGGCCATCACCTCTGACATATTATTCAGAAACTTTATAAAACAATGAAGTGACACTCCCAGTGGCCAACGTTCTCATACCTGTGTGTCATTACCAAACCTGGGTATCACTATACTCATCGATGTGTTTCCGTATCCTTGTTGCTGATCTTGTCCGTTTATCCATCTGTCCTGTGTCTGTTTGACCTGCTTTTCTTTTTGTTCTGTTATTAATAATTTGACTGTTTCTGCACTCGTGACAAGTGAGACGTGTTTCTGTTCCTGTCGTTGCCCGTTCATATCTGATCTGTATTACTGTGTCATTCTGATTATTGAATCCTGCTTTACAGTCATAAAGGTCACAGACTTTTTGATCTTAATCAAATATCTTACATCAGACATATATTTGAGCATGACTAAACAAAGTGGACCTGTCTGTACATCACTCACTAACACTAACTGGATTTAGGCTCAGCATGTATTTCACTGTACACTCAAATTGTACATAATTGCACATCATGGATATGGACATTATGTGGACATGAATAATAATAATTACTGTATTTATATCATCATATTTCTATGTCATACTGAGTTCCTGTGTTCCTGACTCCTTCTGCTCTCCAGACCTGCCTGATCCATCCTGGTGCTGTAAATATGAAGGTATACAGTTGTGCTCAAAAGTTTGCATACATTGCTAGAATTTGCATGATTTGAACCATTTTTTAAAGAAAACATGAGTGAAAAGGCAAACTTTCCTATAGAACTCAAGTTAATATGTAAGGCATAACAGAATGGAACAATCATCAAACTAAATATAAAAAACAATAAGTAAATAATCCCTATTTAAAAGTTTACATACCTTTAGTTCTTAATATGTTTTATTGCACCCTTTAGCATCAATGTTAGCATGCAGTCTTTTGTAATAATTGTGCATGAGGTCCTTAATTCCCTCAGGTGGTAGAGCTTCTAATTCTTCTTGGCAAAATGCCTCCAGTTCCTGTAAATTTTTTGGTTGTCCTGCACAAACTGCATGTTTGAGATCTCCTTAAAGTGGCTGAATTATATAGAGGACAGGAAACTGTGATGGCCTCCAGAAGCTTCACCTTTTTCTGCTGTAGCCATTAGAGGGTCATTCTTGTCTTGTGCTTTAGATCATTGTCATGTTGGAACATCCGAGATCATCCTATGTGCAGCTTTCATGCTGTAGAATACAAATGATCTGCCAGTATTTTCTGATAACATGGTGCATTCATCTTACCATCAATTTCTCCTAACTTCCCGGTGCCCCTGGAGCTCAAACAGCCCCAAAACATCAAAGATCCACCTCCATGCTTTACATGATTCTCCAATGAGTTTGAGGGTTTTTCTTTGCGTCCTGAACAATTCTTCTGGCAGTAGTGGGTGAAATCTTTCTTGTTCTATATGACTGTGGCTTAGTATCAACAGAACCTCTAATTTTCCAGCTCTTTATCAGAGTTTGAACAGCACTGACTGGCAATTTCAAGTGCTGAGATCTTTTTATATCCTTTTCCTACTTTATAAAGTTCCTCTACATTATTACGCAGGTCCATTGGCAGTTATTTTGTCTTCCCCAAGGTGCAGTATCCAGTCAACTCAATGCATCACCTCATGAGCTGAGAAACTCACTGACTATTTGTGTACAGACACTAATTACAATTACGAGTCACAAGTGTGGAAACGTCCCTTTAATAGTAATTTAAAGCTCTGTGTGTCGACATGTGTGTTTATAATGTGGCTAACATTCAAGGAGATGTAAACTTTTGATCAGGTTGTTTAGGTGATTTCAGTCATTATAAGGTTTTAAAGGGAGTCAAACAACTATGTGATAATTAATGACTTCAGATGACCACGATCATTAAATATGAAAAAAATGAATCTGTATTATCAGTCATATTTTCCAAATAAATGACAATGTTTAGCAATTTCTTTCTGGGTATCCAAACTTTTAAGCACAACTCTATTTCTAATTATTACTTTTTATTCTATTTCTTACACATCCAGAATTGGCTGAGGTTGAATGCGAAACACAGTAAGATTCAAAATGTAGGTTTGGAGTTTATTAAGATTCATTATACTTCATTACAACAATTATTCTGACCGTAAGAGAGTTGTTAGTCACTCAGAGAGACATGTTACACTAACTAAGATATACAAAGAGAATCCACATACTGTATCTGTATCTTTCTTGATTCTAAAGGACCCCAGTAATAAATCACATTAAACACGACCAACAGATCTTCTCAACTTCACTCGAGAGGTGTGACGATTTTCTGGTCTGTTGGTCCATCAGAATAATGACATTTAATAAACCGATATCCTTTAAATAATAGTCCACATTGATATAATAATGTTGATCTGATCGTTTATCCAAGAAATACCTTCACACTTTTTGGATTGGTAACTGTGATTTCTGAGCAATCTAGTAATGGAAATTAAACTAGTGAAGGAAGACTAAACTGACAAGCCAAGCCTAATGAGAAAATTTTAATCATTTAGTTTTATAAAGGTTTGAACAGCCATGACTGACTTGTGTCATGGTAAATAATTCTGAATGCTGAATGCTGAAGCAGGCTGAGAGTCACAGACAGATGGGTGTCAGTTAAACATGGTCATCAGAATGTGAGGCAACATCTGGAGCATCCTAGATCACTATTCTACTGGGAGACTTCAACTAAGAGACTTAATTAATATAGTGAAACAAAGTCTGATTAAAATATTTATTTAAAGCGTTAACATCTCACATCTCACCTTTATTAATTGCTATTAATTATAGAGTTTTATTAAGAATTGTTTAAGTATCCAGTTGCACTGAAATGACAGACAGAAACATTCAGTACTTTTTATTCATATTCCGTAGGTCCTTTGTCCTGGTCAGTGCTGTGGTGAACCCGGAGCCTATCCCAACCAGGAGAAATACATGAACCATGAACAGACAGGTTCACACACTTACTCAAACCTAGGAGTAATATAAACTAGTCGATTCACATGGGGACGTTTTGGGACAGTTGAAGAAAACGAAAGAACCCACGAGGAGCTGTGAGGCCCCACTGTGCTGCCCACTAATGTCATGAGTCGCATTACAAAGTGACCAGAAATCATTCATTTTCAATGAGAATGAGGGATGGGGACCTTTAGCACGGGGACCTTTAACAACTAGATGTGGGCGTGCCAACACTAGTGAAATAAAGAAAAGATTAACTTTCTGCAAATATGGAGCAATGCTTCACCAATGGGACTAAGATATAATGAAGATGCACACTGATGCTGAATTTATACACAAAGTTCCCTCCAGAATGATTCATTTTGAATGTTACACAACCCACTGATAAACATTGTTACTATGGCAACCAGTAGGAGGAACAAATACTGACGACTTCATAGTACAGCGGCCGAAAACATGGAGCTTCATTGTAGTTTTAGAAGACCAAGGAACTTCTGTTTCATGTACTGACAAAAAAAAACATACATTTTTAAATTGTCAATATTTGTTCATAAATAGATGATTGATGACCAGAGATGTTACAGGGATCCGGACCCATCCTGACACCGACCACGATACAGAACATGAATGGAAGAATGAAAGGCAGAAACAGCTAAAAAAAAATATGCTAGGAATATAACATTTTATGTTCTACTTATGTTAACACAAAGAAAAAAAAATTATACGTTCAATACAGTATTTTAGCTGTTGGATAAATAACATGTGCTGTTAAATACAGGATCTGTCCTTCACAAGGACCTAAGTCATCTTCTGGTTCATTTGCATTCGTGCCTCACCAGCAAAAGAGTGTTTCAATTATTGTTTGAATTTTAGTGGCTGTGCAAAAGCATCCTTTAAAAGTGTTTTTTTTTTTTTTTTTTAGATCCACTGGAAAGC